>NC_056735.1:229654182-229839182 GCF_019279795.1 Protopterus annectens | reverse complement strand
ACTACAGGGATGTTATAGCACCAAAAATCAGACACCAGTGTGAAAATGCATACCCACAACCAATTCCACCACAGTCACAGTCACATACCGGTAGGTCAGGTGAACAGTAGAATGTATGGACTGTGTGAAGAAATACATAATAGTTTACCAGTCACACACTACCCCTACATATAGTGGTCCAATTCTCAGTGTAGTCTGAATCCTGACTATGGTACAGGACACATCTCAGTCTGCCGCTACAAAGGCATACAGCTAACAGACCAACAGACACTAGAGCAGCATGCACAGTTCGATAAAAAAGGAGCCGTAACACTTACATCTAACATCAGGGCTGAGCTATGCTTAGCAGGTGTACACATTGCTTACATGTGAATGATAACCAGTAGTTAGCTCTGCTAAGCATATACGTGCACTGGTAAGCATCGGTAAGCGAAGCCTACACAGTTTAAGTGCCTATCAGTTTAACCTTGTTTTAGCACTGCTTAGCGCCATGCAAACCCACTTACAACTGCTTAAAAGTGCATTAATCACTCTGTATCCAGCAGCCCTTCTTCTGGCCAGCAGCAAAATGATCACTTATACTCAGTTTTGAACCCATGATGCTGTACACCATAGTCACAGCAATTTACCACTAGGCCATCATTACTGTGAGATGTTAGGGTGGTTTTTCCAACATATCATGTGATACAGTCAGTTTACAATTGGAAAGACACACTGTGCAATCAGGAATGATTGTTATTCACAAATATATACATGAAAAAATATTTACATATATAGAGAGATAGATATGTGTGGATATATATATATATATATATATATATATATATATATATATATATATATATATATATATATGTATGTATGTATAACAATATACAGATATATTACCAAGAAATACTGATGGGTAGATATATTTATATATAGATATATACCAATACCAAACTTTTACTCAGAAACATAGCATGGGCCACCTAACGAAAAAGCCCCACTTGATCACCAAAGATTCAGACAGCTAAGGAATGACACCAAAAAATCCATAACCTTAGACAAAAATAACTACTACTACCATCTACTGCAAAAACACCAAAACAAACCTCAAAAGTTCTGGGCAGGAATAAGCAAACTACTCCACTCAGGCCAAACCACCACTCCATCCCCCTCAGCTTTCCAGCTCAAATCCCCTGTAGACATTGCTAATAACTTCAACAGCTTCTTCACAGAGACTATCCAGTCTCTAGCCAGCCAACTCTCTCCCAATGGCTCTAATTCTAATGCAGCCACACCCAGTACCCAAACATACTTCACCTTCCAACTTGCTCCTACTCAACTTATTCATGCCCTATTTAAGAAACTAAGACCCACCACCTGGCTGCCAACCTCCACCCAGCAGACTGTCTGCAAAAGGCTGCTGACACCATAGCATACCCCATCTCAATCTTGATCAACAGAGCTATATCTGAAGCTACTGTACCCGCTATATGGAAAATCCCCATGTCATACCTCTCCATAAAGGAGGCAGTTCCACTGAACTGTCAAACTTTAGACCCATAGCTTTTCTGTCACCTCTAGCTAAAATTATGGAGAAGTGTGTACACATACAGCTCATGCACTACCTCACACAGAACAAGCTCTTGTCAAACTTTCAGCATGGCTTTAAGCCACACCACAGTGCTACTTCTGCCCTCCTCTCTTTCTCTAATGTCATTAACCACAATCGCAATAATAATAAACTATCCTCAGCACTCTTTCTAGATCTATCCATGGCGTTTGACATGGTTAACCACAAAATGCTTATAAATCCCTTGAAGGCCTTCTCCTTAAACAACCATGCACTCCAATGGTTTCAATCCTACCTGCAAGGCAGGCAACAGGCAGTCCTGTGGCAGGAAAAGCTATCATCTTGCCTACCTATCACATTAGGAGGCTCCCAGGGCTTGATACTAGGACCCCTTCTTTTCTCCATCTTTATCAACAACCTTCATTCAGTCATCCCATATGCTACCTGCATTCAATATGCAGATGACTTCACCTTGATTTGTTCTGAAACCTCACCAGCTACTCTATTCACATTAACCCAAAATACCTTCAATACAGTGGAAAAATGGCTCTCCAATCAACATCTAATCCTAAACCCCAACAAGACTAAGCTACTCCTCTGCTCCCCCATACGCAGGACCCCCCTGCCATCCTTCAGCATAACTGCTAACAATGGCACTATCATTTCCCCAGAAGCCGAAACTAAACTACTGGGTGCAATAGTTGATAACAACCTGAAGTTTGATGCACATATCAATCAAACTATCAAAACCATTAATAAAAGAACTTGGCTCTCTTTACAGAATCAAACCTTTCCTTATCCCACTTGCCAGAACTGCAATTGCCCATTCCCATCTACTATCAACTCTTCTCTATGCCTCACCTCTATTCTTCAACTTTAACAAAACAGATCTTAATAAACTATCATCCTGCTATAACCACATTGCCAGATTTGCTACTGGCACAGCCTACCGGACACACCACTGTCACAAACTAAATAACCTAGGATGGTTTGAACTGCCTAGCCTACTGCAGTTCAACCAGCTAATAGTGGCACATAAAGTCCTTTACCAACCAGAAAATACATCTGCACTAAAAAATATTATTAGCCCCTACACCAGCACCCAACCACTGTGATCATCCACTAGAATCCTAGTTCAAACAAACAAATCCAAGTACTCAGGTGGGAACTCTGTTTGCCAACTCTGTTGGAAAAACATGGAACAGACTCCCAGCTGACTTGACCATAGAATCCTCACTAACTCAATTCAAAAACAAACTCAAGAAATACTTCAAAACTCATTGGTTATGTCCTTGCACTAATCCCGACTAGTGACCTCTTTATTATTTGGGTGGCTTACCTTCAAATACTTCTAACTTTTTCTACCACACCATTTCAGGAAGTGTCAATTGTATAACTGCTTCTCAATGTGTCTTAAACCTGAATGCAATGTTATGTATGTATAACTTTGAAAATAATGTTATGTTTTGAAAAGTGTTTTATAATAAGTTAGTACTATATGTAGTAAATGCTGGTATTGCTTATGACTGTCATCTACTTGAAACTAGCATTTACTAAATGTTCAATGTGTATTATTATCTTGGAGCTTTTCTTCCCGTGCCTCCGCTGAAAATGGACATGTAGCCAGTCGGACTATCCTGGTCAACAAATGTAAAATTAAATTTAAAAAAAAATGTGTATGTATATATATATATATATATATATATATATATATATATATATATATATATATATATATGCATACATGTCTCTAAATGCCCATACAAGCATATGCTGCTGATAGACCACCCATAACTGGAGCAGCATGCACAGTTTGATATGAAAGGACCCATGACACTCACATCTTCCCCTCCCAGCCAAATAATAAGTGAACAGTATGCTCCTACAAAACCATGATAGGCCATACACAAAGGCCAGACATATACAGTGACCTCTTAGCAACACAACTACAATGAGTGAAGACAGTAAACAAAAATACAAACTGCCAGTAATTCACACAAGTTCATTTTCCTCTGATGTCTTTGCCAAAGCCTTCAAGGAGTAACACATTACAAGAAATACTTGCCTTAATTAGAAGAAGCAATTAACATGTAAGTACATTTAAATACACAGCCTTCAATTACACTCCTCAGTCAACCCCCCTAGGGGGTAAAGTATCACATTTAAAAACATACATTGATTCTGTACATAACAATTGTTCTTTTATGACTGTTTAACCAAACTGAGAAACAGACTTTTTCCAAAGCAGTACCTTGTAACCCACTACACTTAATCACATGTATATAACAGCCTCCAATTACACTATTCATTCAACCCCTAGGGGATAAAGTATCACATTTAAGAATTGAAACCAATTCTGTACATAAAAATTCTTCTTTCAGGACTACTTCCTCATGTTGGAAATTATTGAAATGTACAGCTATAGAACTATCTTCTTCCTCATCAGTAATATCTGTCACATGTTCTAACAGCCTAGTTTTAAAACACTTCTTACTCTCCATAAAATATGTTACAATGGCATCTAAGAGCATTCTCCATACACCAACCTCTTGGATGTACAGAGTCCTACATGTTATCCACCCTTTCCCTCAGCAGGAATGACAGAACATAATAATGGTAGACCATACCTATCAACCTCCTACTGTATGGCATCTGTACCAAGCCTGACATAATTTAGGACTGAGGTCTAAAAACTTGGCCATACTTGAAATATTGCTGTTATACACTGAGAAAATTGCTGGTGTTACAGGGTTTATTGTAACATAACTTTTCTGAGGATATAAAGTCTGAAACACAAATGGATATTGGCATGTACTGATTGCAATCACCAGAGTATGCTACTGATTTGCCAATGACAACACCTGTCTGGGGAACAGACCAAACATAACAGGCAAACCTATGGCCATTATGTGGATAACCCTACAGTTGAGAGCTATGCAGACACAGAACTTTGTCAGACTGAAACCCATGCAGAGGTAACACGTTCAGACAAACCCTGTTAAACAAACAGTATTCAAAACATATAACAGCAATACTCACATTCTGCCCCTAGGTCTTGAATCTTCTCCACCATTAAGTTGGCTTGTCTCCACAGGTCCTGTTATAAGAGGTACTAGCTCACACACCTCCAGGATCTCTTCCTCACAGGTAAGGGAAAGGGCCAATGCCCACATGGAGTACTCAGTTATAGGAGTGTATTGCCATTACACTGGCTATTGGAATAACTACACAGCTGCTTTGCATGCAGTTAGCAACTGGGGAACACCAATTGGTGCTCAGGCCATCACATGGTCATGAGCATTACCTACAAAAGACAAACTCCCATCTATTCAAACCACCTCTGTCATAGACAGTCGATCAATGCAAAGCTGAAGTAGTGTGAGAAAAAAGAATAGGAAAGGATGTATCTGTGAAATATACAGAAAAAAAGGTATGTGAAACAAGTAAGCATGTAATTTAATGCAGTAGGTGGTCTGTAATAATGGAAAATAGGGGTTTGAAAGCATATGCCTCAACAAGACTTGCTGTACATATCCATATGTTACCTGTGCATATAATTAAAAAAAATGCACTTTATTTTGCTTTTGCCTCTTCTTAACAGTACTCAATTGCATTTATTCTGCTGCATTTATCACTGCTTGGTAGTAGCCTGATTAAATTGTAACTGTTATTCTAAGCCTTTTGTTTTAAACACTTGGGCTTCAGACCAGTTGTTTTACATTAAGAAGGTTTGTGGTCTGCACTGTTGTGGCAGGACAGGTAGCTTACATCCTTCTAAACTGGGAATTGCTGATTGAAGGCTCAGTGTCTGTTATTCTAAAAGTGTATTAGTTCTGGTTTAAGCACTTGGGCTTAAGGCCAGTTATTTTACATTAAGAACATTTGTGGTCTGCACTCTTGTGGGAAGGCAAGTTAGATTTTACCCTTCTGAGCTGGGAATTTCTGGTTAAAGGATTATCGTGCCTGCTTATTTGAACTGTTTCTGAAATTGGTGTGCCTTGTTTACTGTAGCATAGACTAGATTCAGGTATGCTGAATCTAGCTTTGTTTGTATAACTTGAGCACTAATCTAGGCCATCATGTTTTGGAGAAGGATCTCCTGCACCCTAGTGGCAGGAGTGTGCAATTAGAATTTGCTTGATTGAAGACTGCTGGAACAGGGCTCAGTTTTGAGCTTTTTTACTGATTAATTGGGTAATCTGTTTAAATCAGTTTGCTCATTTTCTATTGTTATATAAAAACATTGCACTTTATTCATCTGCTTTTACTGTATTTGTGTTTCTTCCTACTTTATTGCATTTATTCTGCTGCATTTATTACTGCTTGTTAGTAGGCTGATTAAATTGTAACTGTTATTCTAAGCCTTTGGTTGAAGCACTTGCACCTCAGACCAGTTGTTTTACATTAAGAAGGTTTGTGGTCTGTACTGTTGTGGCAGGACAGGTAGCTTACACCCTTCTAAGTTGGGAGCTGCTGATTGAAGGCTTAGTGTCTGTTATTCTAAGAATGTATTAGTTCTGGTTTAAGCACTTGGGCTTTGAGCCAGTTATTTTACATTAAGAAGGTGTGGTCTGCACTCTTGTGGGAGGAGAGGGTAGATTCTGCCCTTCTGAGTTGGGAGTTTCTGGTTAAAGGCATATTGTGTCTGCTTATTTGAACTGTTTCTTTCTGAAATTGGTACGCCTTGTTTGCTGTAGCATAGACTAACTTCAGACCTGCTGAATCTAGCTTTGTTTGTATAACTTGAGCACTAATCCAAACTATCTTTTTTTGGAGAAGGATCCCCTGCACCCTAGTGGCAGGAGTGTGCAGTTAGAACTTGTCTGATCGAAGATTGCTGGAATGGGGCTCAGTTTTTAGCTTTTTATTGGTTAATTTCTTTAAATCAGTTTGCTCATTTGCTACTGTTATATTAAAAAAAATACACTTTATGCATCGTCGCTTAGCTAGGGTTAAACTATTCCTGGTGCCATAAAGTCTGCTCTTCAAATTTTGCCTTAGAACTAGCCAGTTTTTTTAGTTTTAGCACTCAAATCTCTTTCTTTGAGCTCAGCACTTGTTCAGAACTTGTTGTAAGCACTAAATAAGCTACAAATTACTACAGTACTCAACTTTCCTCACTTGTCTAGAGGAAAACAGTTTTTAGTACTTAAAAAAATAAGCACCTATCCCGGCATGTCTAAGGGTCAGCTCCCAGTGTTTTCTCCTGTCTACCTGATGAATCTAGGCATCTTGAGGCAATGCAGCAATTGCTTCATGTACACAGACAACCCTCTCCTCCTACCACCCAACACTACAACCTGTGAGAGATGCACTTATATAGCCAAATTGGAAGCAAAGCTCTCTTCACCCAAGACTGGACTGGACTAGACAGTCAAGAGGAGAAGGTAAACACTTGCACGACACCACACTCATCACATAGTCCCTCAAAACCAACACCACCAAAACACGCACATAGCAACACAAAACACACACCTACATTCACAGAGGCTCTCAATAACAATCTGTTCAAGCAACAGAGACCTCCAAAGTAGAAACGCATGCAACCTCCACCCCCCAACACGACCCAAATGACACATAGCCCACAAACTCAGTGTGCCACTCAACCATAGCCCATAAGGCATAACAACATACCCAACACTATAGCCATAGGTGACTCTATAGTCAGGCACACTGATGTTCCACTCACCAGGCTAAACAAGGAGAAAGTTACTGTCAAGTGCCTGTCAGGTGCCAGGATCCACCACATAATGCACATACTCAGGTCACTCCACAACAAGTACAAATATGACTCTGTCATTGTCAATGTTGGTGTGAATTACCTGAGACATACCTCCCTGGACTACATGAAAATACATGGAGGAGCTCTCTGATCTTGTAGCCCAGGCAGGTATGACCCTAGCCCAGAGTAGTATCCTGCCATCACCCAGAATGATACCACAGTACAAGGAAAAAATGATTGACTTCAACAATTGGCTAAGCTTCTGGTGTCATTCTAAGGGGATCCAGTATCTGTCTGCCTGGGATGACATGATCGACAGACCACGATGCTTTGCTAGAGATGGCCTGCACCTGTCGCCTTTGGGATTCCGGATACTGGCTAAGGCTCTTGCCACCCCTATAGTGCCTTTTTAGGCAAGGTTCAAATGACAAATTCACCACCATAACAGGTACAAGCAAGCAAAATTGAAGGGTAATGCTACTCAATGCTAGAAGTCTAAACCTCAAAATGCATTCACTCAAGGCACTCCTTAAAATGGAGAACATCGACATCTGTGCAGTGACAGAGACCTGGTTCAAGGCTCCAGAGAGTACCCCTACATTACCAGCCTATAATTTATACCACACCTTCTGGCCACCTAACCTGCACCAAAACATTAAAAATGGAGGCGTGTCCATATTCATTAAGAATATCCACACCTCCAGGCTAGTTGCTCAGCATAATGCATCCAAGATTATTCAAGTGAAACTAACTCTGGGCAAGACCACAATCCAAATTGTAGCTTGCTACAGATCCCCCACCATGCCCCAGGATTCCCACTCCTCATTTCTTGATACTCTGGAAAATATTAGGGTACAACCCAACACCCTAATAAGGGGCAATTTCAACTATCCCACCATTAACTGAGAAAACTACTCATGTACCAACTTTTTTACTCAACGTTTTCTGGAATTCATAATTTCCAATGCCTTGGATCAACGTATCCACACCCCCACCAGGGGCAGCAATATGCCAGACCTGATCATTATCAACATGGGCGACCGGTGTTCCACACCACAGGTCAAGTACTCATTGGTCAGATCCGACCACAAGCTAATCAACCCAGACATTCACATCCCGCCCACACCCCCCATTAGGGAAAACACCATAAAAATTTTCTCCAAAGCCACCTTCACACTCCTTAAGTCAGAAGAGGCAAACTTCACAACACCCATGTAGACGGACAATAGAGGTACGACTGCTGAATCCTACACAAATGCACTTTATAAGCACTTACATGAGTGCATGGATCATGCTATCCATAACAGAACCAAGATGCTATCCTCCAAAAAAGGAAGCCAATCTGGTGGTCCCATACCATAAACAAACTCTAAAAAAGAAGAAAGAAACTGTTGCAAAAGAATCTCCATGACTGGAAGAACTCCCTGGTCAGCCTCAGTAAGAAGGTGAGATCCCTCATAAAATCCTCTAAAGCTAGTTATGAAAACAAAATTGCCACTGATTCTAAAGACAAACAGAAAACATTCTATAGCTATGTCAAGAATCTCAATGGCAACACTCAGATCTGATCTGTGTTACAGCACAATGGCACTTAATATACAGAATCAACTGATATTGCCAACATCCTGGCAGATAGGTTCAGTGCTAACTCCCCCCCACTCCCTAAAGGGTCTATCTCTATACCAGAAGAATGCAAAGCTGTTGTAATCATGGCTGCACAGGTAAAAATCACAGTCTCCAAAGCCAAGAACACAGCATCCATGGGACCTGACAACATCCCTGGCTGCATTCTACATGAACTACAGAAAGAACTGGCACCCCACCTAAGCACCATGTTCAGTTATAGCCACACCTCAGGCTTTGTTCACACTGAATGGCGCACAGCAATGGTTAGCCCACTCCACAAAGAGGGAGCCACCACGGACCCCAGGAACTACCACCCCATTAGCCTAATGAGCCTGGTCTTCAAGGCCATGGAACGTATCATCATGGAACTTTTAAACAAAGACATTGGTAATCTCCAAACTCTGGACCCCACCCAGTTCAGGTTTGTAAAAGGCAGATCATGTTTCCTAAACCTGACTGGCTTCTTTGAAGAAGTCACCAAAGCCGTAGATGAGGGTAAGGTGGTTCACACAGCCTATCTAGATCTCGCCAAGGCTTTTGACATCATCCCCCACTCTGGAATTATAGATAAACTCACTAAACGTGAGATAAATCCCTATGCACAAGATGGGTTGCCTGGCTCACTCACAGAACCCACACTGTGAAAGTAGCAGACTCCAAATCTGACTTTAGACCAGTGACAAGTGGAGTACAACAGGGTTCAGTCCTGGGTCCTCTCCTGTTTGGTATCTACTTTTCTGAAGTACAGGTTAACACAGAACATCTTTCGCTAATGAAGTTCGCAGATGACTGCAAACCAGGAGTCATAATTGAAACTCCTAATGATGTTGACATCCTACAAAAGGGCCTCACTGAGACAGATGCCTGTTGTCAAAGACATGGCCTCAAACTCAATGCCAAAAAGTTCATTGGCATCCCCTTTGGTATGAGCTACCATATAGTTGGCAGTCTACTTAACACCGAAAGTGTGATAAGATACCTTGGGACACAGGTGGACAGTAGTCTCTCTTTTGATAATCACATCACCACAATAATTAGGAAATCCTTCTACATGGCACACCTCATCACAAAAGGATTCTCATCCAGGAAAAAAGAGGTCATTGTTCCCCTCTACTTGTCACTCATTAGACTGATTATAGAGTACAATGCCCCTTTTGGTATGTACCTCACAAGGCATCTACAACAACTGGAAAGGCCACAGAAATACCTCACAAAGAGGATTACCAGCCTCAAACGGATGCCCTATGCAGACTGTCTAAAAAAACTCCAGCTTTACTCCATTGCATATTGCCTACTCAGAGACGATCTCTGCCTAACATACAAAGCTATACCAAACCCAGAGCTATTGGACATGCTCCACTTAAAGAAATCCAAATCCCTTCGAGCTACACATTCTAGGGACTTAAACCTTGTCAACACAATAAACAGAACATGCTGGAAGGATAGATTCCTGTCCCAGAGACTTCCCATACTCTGGAACAAACTACCTGTCTATATAAAAAAAGCTCCTCATTAGCACTCTTCAAGAAAAATCTTGATGATTTAATGGGAAATAGAAAATTCACCCTGGGGATCACCTCTGTAGCTCTGCTCGACATGGGCACAGTAAAATAATTTTCTTGGGTGGCAAAAGCCAGGGTATCTTTTTGGCTAGGCTCATATAGGCCCTAGGGCCGATAACCTAGTATCTACCTATGAACCTATGAACATTTTTTCTTGTAAATATGACAACTATACAGAGCATATGCAGAGTAAAGTACTGCTGCAGATGTGTGCATTGAACTGCATGTTGTATACTGAGCTCATACCATTCAACTGTCCAGTGTTCTGCACACTGACCATATGCGTGCCTCATATTTGTAGTCATTTACCCATAGAGTTGTATCATGTCAGTCAAATCCTTGCCAAATCTGTGAAGACTGACATTACAACATCCCTCTTAATTGTCTGCTGGCTTTTTCCATTCGGGATTGCCACAGTGGATCATCTGTTGCCATTTCTGCCTATCCTCTGAATTTTGCTCTCTCACAACAACCACCTGCATGTCCTCTCTCACCACATCCAGAAACCTTATCTGAGGCCTTCCTCTCTTCCTCTTACCTGGCAGCTGCATCCTTACCATCCTTTTCACAATACACAATCCTCAGCACGTGTCCGAAGTGATGTAATGCTGCCTCTCCAGCATTGTCTCATATCCGTCCAACATTGCCTGAGCCTGTCATATACACATTGCTAAACCTGTGCACCCGTGTCACACCCAGTGCAAATCATAACATCTGTAACTCTGCCATGTGCAGCTCTGACCCCTGCCTTTTTGTCAATGCCACTGTCTCCAACCCATATAACATAGGTGGTCTCACTACCCTCTTGTTGACATTACATATCATGTTTAATGGTACTCGTCTGGTACTCGTCTGTCACATATCACTCCTGACACTCTTTGCCACCCTCTCCATCCTGCCTGTACTCTGTTCTACACCTGTCCTCCATAGTCCTCATTACTCTGAAATGTTGATCCCAATCATTTGAACACATCCACCTTTGCCAACTGTACTCCATGCATTCTCAACATTCCGCTATCCTCCCTCTCATTCACACACAGATATTCTGTCCTAGTGCTGCTGACCTTCAGTCCTCTCCTCCCTAAAGCATATGTCCACCTCTCTGGGGTCTCCAAAAGCTGTCCCCTACTCTCAATACAGATCACAATGTCATCTGCAAACAACATAGTCAACGGGGACTCCCGTATGATCTTGTCTGTCAACCTGTCCATCACCACTGCAAATCAAAAAGGGTTCACAGCTGATCCCTGATGTCATCCCACCTCCATCTTAAACACATCTATCAATCCCAATGCAGACCTCAATGCTGTCACACCACCCTTGTACATATCCTGTACCACTCTTACATACATCTCTTCCACTCATGACTTCATCATACAGTACCACAACTCCTGTCTAGGCACCCTGTCATATGCTTTCTGTACATCCAGAGAGACATAAAGCAACTCCTCACCTTCAATGTATTCCACCAGTAACAGTCTCAGAGCACACATCACATTGGTAGTGCCCTTTCCATGCATGACAACATACTGCTGACCAGTACTCCTCACCTCCCTGCGTAACCTAGCTTCCACTACTCTTACCCATAACTTCATGCTATGACTGGTCAATGTTATCTCTCTGTAATTATCACAGCTCTGCACATCAACCTCATTTGTAACACTGTACCCAAGCACTTTCATTCCACTCCTCATGCAACCTTACACTTCCCAAGGCATCAGTAAACAGGCTGGCTAACACACCACTGCCATTTCCCCTAAACAACCCCATGCTTCCACAGGTGTGTAATGTGGACCAGCTGGCTTGCCAGTATTCATCCTCTTCATAGCTATCCTTACATCCTCCTTGTTAAGCCATTGCACTTCCTGATTCACCATACCCACATCATCCAACCTTCTCTGTCTCATTCTCTTCATTCAGCAGCCTCTCAAAGCACACTGTCCATGTGCTCAATGCACTCTCCTCGCTTGTGAATACATATACCTCACTATCTTTACACCCTTATCTACTGCAATTCCTTTCATCCCTCCTTAGTGTCCAACCTGTCATTGAACTCTTCATATGCCCATCCTCAGCCTTTGCAACCTCTTTCTTTGGATGCACATCATCTCCTCATACTCCTGCCTACTTTCCTCATCTCTATGACAATCCCACTCCTTCTTCCCCAACATCTGTGTCTATATACTGTCTAGTACTTCCTCAGTCCACCAACAGGTGTCTTTGTACTGCTTCCCCCATCCACGTCACCCCAGGCACCCGTCTAACTCTCTCCCTCACCAGCTCTACTGTACTTAACCAGATATTTGTTAGATTGTCACTGCCACCCAGTGCCTGTCTCAACTCTTCCCTGAACTCCACCTCACAAGCACACTTTTCCAATTCACACCATTTGATCATTGGTGCTGCCCACACACTCCTCCTCATCTTGATCACCAACATCATCTCACATAGCAACATTCCCTTCTGCCTAAATACACTTTCCCCTGTCACCACTTTACAGTCTCCAATCTCCTTCAAGCTGGCCCTCCTACATTGGATATATTCCACCTGTGTGCTTTTTACTCCACTCTTGTATGTCACCCTATGCTCTTCCCTGTGTTATAGTGCATATTCACCACAGCCATGTCCATCCTTTTTGCAAAGTCCACTACCATCTCACCGTCTCCACTCCTTTTAACACCATACATACCAATCTATTCCCCATCCCCTCTGTTCCCTTCACCAACATGCCCACTGACATCTGCTGCAATGACCAGTCTGTCACCCATGGGTACAGTCATCACCACGTCATCCAGCTGACATCACATTTCTCTTTCTCATCCATCGCACAACCAACATGCATAGCATATGCACTAACAACAGTCATCTTTACACCATCAGCATACAGCTTCAGAAACATCACTCTATTGGCCACTTATAACATCCTCCAAAAACACTCTTGGCATACTGTTCCTTCAACAGAAGCCCTACTCCCTTTCACCTCCAGTCCACACCTTCATAGCACAATTGTGACCTGCCTACCATACACCCAGCCATAATCCCCTTACATGTGGTCTCTTGCACACACACAATATGTCAACCATCCCCTGGCCATCATATCAGCTAGCCTGGTCCGTATACCACTCATACTGCCAACATTAACAATTCTTACTCACAATACCACCCTCCTAGCCTTGCCCCTCTCTTCCTGCCATATGACTATTGGACATCCTCCAGGGGATGCCTGTCAGTGCAAAGGCTACTGTGATATTGAATGACTCAAGTATGTTACAGCAATATTGAGACACTGTCACTGACTTTGTCCCATTGCACCCATGTATGCATGACATCCTACAGATGTCCTGCTGTAACAGGTTGAGAGTGATGACTGCGGAGCAGGAGTCTGAATTTAGTGTGCCATACTGACAGAGAACAGACATGTATGTCAGGCATTAGCTATGCACATGTCAGTATGATTAAGTGTATGTGTCCACCTCATGAAAACAGACATGGGATGCAAAATGTCAGTTAAAACAGCTGTACATGTAGTACACGTGTGTAATCTTAGTTACTTTGCACCCAAAAGAATGACATTTCTACAGCTACTGATTGTTGCATTGCCCTGACACAGCCATGGTTAGTACAGAAAGCATGATTATCATTACTAAATTGGAGAGGTGTCCAACTGTGGTGTGACTTTGTGGCCATGCCCACTACAAACAACAGATTGAACACATACATGGCTGTATGGACTCAGCAATACCTTACTTGTTATACCTGCCTCCACCAATGTACAGTAATCCCCTTTGCTGGACAGCAGCATTATACAAACCACAGACTTGGTCCCTATAGTGGCTGTACTGGGCAAAGTATGAGCAGGAACCAACCTGGCATCAAGTCAGACATTATCTGAGCAAGCATATAAGGTCACAGGTGGATTACTGTAAGACCAATTATGATTACAAATTGGAGACATCCACCAGGGACAATCACAAGGCCATCTTCCCATATGTCTGCAATCTCGGAGGCAACATATCAGCCCAATCTGTAATGGTGGCCAATCAGATCACATACACACACAACATAGCTACAGGCAACCTGATGCAGATAGGGTTAGGACAAACATCCCCCCTGGCTCAGCATCATTATAGGTGGATGTGTACTTCATCCACATCCCTCCCCTCATCACCAGTGAGCAGGTACATATTGCCTACTGAAAGGCAACAAATGTAAGTATCCATGGGACATCATATCATCCCTGTCTGCATCCTATATGAACTCAGGCATGTGCTCCCAGCTGCATTATACACTGTAATCATACCAAGCCGCAGCACCATCTACACACCATCCACATGGAAGATGGCTAATGTCATCCATTTACACAGACCTGAGTGAGGAATGACGGATTATGCAAACAACTTGCCCTCACTGCGGGCAATATGACTCATCAGGACCAGGAGTGCAATGCAAGCTGATACTGTGCTGATAGATTACAGGGGTATGGTGTGGTTGTGAGTGTTCACTACTGGTATTCAAGGTACATATGCAGGTACTGGACAAACTGTTGCCAAATGTATGGGGTCCTGAGATGTGTTTCCCTGTTAGTGTCTACCAGGTGCAATGTCACATCACCAGAGGGAGACCTTTTCACCAGCAGAATGCAGCCTGATAATGGAAGCCATAATATAGAACCACACAGTACTGTTGGGCCGAAGCCAGCAACATCTGCAGGAGATGATCACCCTGTGGGATAACCCTGTCCACAGGGTAAATTAGGTGGGCCTGCACACACATACATATGAGCAGGTGCAGCATCATGCCACCAACGTCATACACCATGCCTGGCAAAGGGCTGCTGCCGTGGCCAGGGACCCCACAACCACAGGTGGGAGACCAGCCATGCAGCCCCCACTGACACCAAATGAGGAGCTCCTTGCCAAGCTTGGGCCACACATCAGAGTACAATACCAGGTTACAAAGCCCCACTTGCTGGAGGTGGGTGGCACCCACACAGTGGACAAGGAGTGTGCAGGTAAGGTCCCAGTGGGGATTAGTAGAATACTGTATGAGCCATACTTATATCTGTACAGTATCTACATGCATGTGCCAATATGATTGCAGTTGTGGATGGGGATTTCTAATGCACAGAAGTGCAAATCTATGGTAAAGGACAGCAAATTGGGTGTTGTACTGTAAATGTGCAGACATGCTGCACCCATCCTTCTCCAAGGGCATATGTGAGTCTGCTGACAATACCTCCATCCCACAACTACATAGGTCACTCTGGTCTGCATGGTCTGCATATGGGACAGTAGCCTGAAGCTGGTGGGTATGGAATTGTTCAATTGTGCTTTGGCAATACCCCTGGCATGTGGAGGGTATGCAAGTTACCATGCACACAACTATGACTAATAATCATATTGCTTTATGTGCATGTTCACTTGTGGTGAGGTTAATTGTATTTCATCACAGTGGTCACCACAGGGACCTATCTGAAGAGAATGTAACATTCCTGTAACATACCTCACAACCTGTCTGTGCAAGACATCTGGACAGACACCAGCAAAATGTATAGAACAAACTGACTAAGGTAGGGACATGTGTGAAACATTACTGCTATACAGTGGATATAAAATGTATACACACACCTGTTAAGATGCCATTTGTTTCTGATATATACTGATTGAGACCACAATATGTCACCCCGCACCTTTCCCAACCTTTAATGTGACCCATTACATGAACAGTTCACTTGTAAAACCAAGCATCTGGGCTCATGTATTGCACCTACAAGCCTGGACAAGTGTGAGGGTATCAGATGTTGCATCAGTATGCTGTTTCAGTCAGCTATGATACCTGATGCTGCCATATGTGTCAGTACACTCACTGTGGCCTATTTGGCAACTATATCACATACATGGGCATTGTTAAGGCAGACAGAGCACTAATAGGTTCCAAACATCTGGATGTACCAGACACATCTGTACAGAGGACTGGTATGGCCTGTACAGTGGTTTCACATGCTGAGGCAGATGCCATTACCACACTATATAAAGTAATGGCATCAGGAGGTGGTCACCTGCTATGTATGGTACACACATCAAAATGGTATCAGCCACACAAGATATAATTACACACACACACACACACACACACACACACACACACACACACACACACACACACACACACACACACACACACACACACACACAGACACACACACCAGTATTGAGATTAGAACTCCTACCTATCTATGTATGTCTACTATAGAGTTGTGCAGTTACCAAACATGTCATGGACGTTACACAATTTCACCTCATCCACCTTGTCCAAAGGTACTTCTAAGGTGAATGACAACAGCAGTAGTAAAGTAGGGTGGGGGAAGTATAACGGGTGGTACACAAATCAAAATGGTATAAGCCACATGCACGCACACACACACACACACACACACACACACACACACACACACACACACACACACACACACACCAGTATTGAGATTAGAACTCCTATCTATTTATGTCTACTATACAGTTACACAGTTACCAAACGCGTCATGGAGGTTACACAATTTCACCTTGTCCAAAGGTACTTGTAAGGTGAATGACATCAACAGGACTACTAAATTAGGATGCGTATGGTGGCACACGATTCAAAATGGTAAAACCTTGACAGTACATGATTCTCACACAAATGCACACAAACAGTTGCCAGTATTGAGATTAGAACTCCTGCCTATCTAATTATTTGAATTATGGTATTACACAGTTAGCAGACATGCCACACAGCTTGCACAGTTTCACTTTGTCCAATGGTACTTCTAAGGTGAATGACAACAACAGCAGTAGTAAAGTAGGGTGGGGGGAAGTGTAATGGGTGGTACACAAATGGTATAAGCCACACACACACACACACACACACACACACACACACACACACACACTTACTTACTTTTATGTTTCTGGGACTGAGATTAGAACTCCTACCTAACTAGTTATGTATACTTATAAAAAGAAGCATACCAGGACCAGGACACATCCAGAAGTAATATAATATACAAAAATCAAAGATGTTCAGTAGGCTGAAGTTGTATAAATATATAAATACTTTAATAAAATAACAAATAAAAACAGGTAAGTGCTTTCACAGTGTATTTGCTTCTTCAGACCATAAAATACACAATCAAACAAACCATTTAAAAACAACCATTTGGCCAATCAAAATGAAAATATTAGTCATATGATATGAATCAGTAATTTAGACCTCTTCTTTTTTAAAGCAGGTTTTAAAGAAATAGCACTGTTTAGCCCTGGACACACATCTGCTCTAAAATCTATGATTATGAAAGGAGTTATCCCTTTTTTTCTAAGAAACCTGAGACACAACATACTAATTCACAGCTAACCAAGAAGTTTGATAAAAACAGAATGATTCTAACTTATTCCAGCAATATTAACTTTGTATGTGATATTATGAAAAAGAATTGGCCAATTTTATTGACGGACAACAATATAAGCAAAGTTATTGGTGATACACCGCAGTTTGTCTTTAGGAATAATAAAACTTTAAACCAACACCTATGTTATAAACAATATAGGTCCTCTAGGATACAATCTGAATGTCAAGGCACTTATGCCTGTAGGTCTTGTAAGGCATGTAGATTTATTTGGTCAACTACTACTATTATTCATCCTAGGACCTTTAAAGACATCCGTTTTCATTTCTAGGCAGATTGAAACAGTGGCAATCTTGTTTATATGGCACAATGCATAGCATGTGAAATGATCTACATAGGGAAGACAAATTGTACCCTTGGGAAGTGCAAACTGGAGCATATTGGTGATATAAGGAATGGAAAAACTACTAATGCACTAGCTAAGCATGTGTTAGATTTTGATTATACTCACAAATTTAAGTTTTTAGTTCTGCAACAATTTAACACTAACATCAGTGAAGGTGATGTCAGTAATGAAACTGAATTTTTGGAGCTGAAATGGATCCTAGATTTTAGAGCAGATGTGTCTCTAGGGCTAAACAGTGCTATCTCTTTAAAACCTGATTTAAAAAGAAGAGGTCTAAATCCATGACTCATATCAAATGACTAATATTTTCATTTTGATTGGCCAAATGGTTGTTTTTAAATGGTTTGTTTGATTGTGTATTTTATGGTCTGAAGAAGCAAATATATTGTGAAAGCGCTTGCTGTTTTTATTTGTTATTTTATTAAAGTATTTATTTATGCAACAACTTCAGCCTAATGGACATATTTGATTTTTGTAGTTATGTATACTATCATGTTATGCAGTTATCACCCCCACCACAGAGCTTATGGGGCTTAGGTCTGATGGAAGGCACTTCTACATTGACTAATATCTGCAGGACTGCTAAAGTTAGGAAAGGGGAAGTGTACTGGGTTTGAATGGACCCAAAAGCTTTTAGTTGTGAACACACACACACACACACACACACACACACACACACACACACACACACACACACACACACACACACACACACACACACACACACACACTTTTACATTTGCCAGGACTGAGATTAGAACTCCTACCTAACTAGTTATTTGTACTATTGTGTTATCCAGTTATTGCATGTACCACAGAGCTTATGAGGCTAGGCCTAACAAAAGTGACTTCTATGGTGACAGACATCTTCAGGACTGCTAAAGTGGGGCAATCGAAAGTGGACTAGGTGGGGAAGGCCTGTTCATTCCTAGATCATACTGACATTTCTCCAAGTGTATGAACATGCCCAGTATGTCCTTCTATAGTACATGTGGGACTCCAGTCCAGGGATTGTTGTACTCCAGTCCAGTTTGCTTTGTGCTACAGCCATACATCATAACCTGTTGGTGAAAGATATCTGGAGATAGCCTATCCAATTGTGGGGACAATGGGCCACACAATGATTGTGATAATTTCTGTCAGTAATGCTATGCATTCTTGCACAATCCAGCCTGTTGAGGGGTGTGCCTACATGCAATTGACTGTTGGTACTGTGGAAATGGTCCAGCACCTTGGTGATATATTACAGTGGTGGAATCTCTGTGCATTTATGTTGTGGCTGGTCTGATTTCCAGTCCACAGTTGGGTAATATAAGTCAGACAGGATCAGGGTGACAGGCAGACTCCAGATAGATTTGTAGGGGATAGGATATGTGGAGGGTATGTGTGTCCTGGGCAGATATGTTTGCCTATAACTACCAGTAGTTTGCATTGGGCTCTCCTCAATGCTTGAATGCACTTGGAGAGTCTTGTGTGTGTCAGACTGTTTGACCAGCCTGTAGGTATGTGTTTGTCACACATAGATGTATGGCCCACCTCATTTTGCTTGGATGGCCACATGTTGGGGTCAGGATGTTGCATAGGATGAATGATCAGGGAGGGGTGTGTTACTCCCCATGGCTGTGGCCCAGGGTTCTGTGGGTGCAGATATGTCACCATCTTCCAGGGTTAGGCCTGCCTGCAGTGAGTGCATTCCCATGTTGAAACTTCTAGCCCTGCCTGTTACCTGTACAGAGCATCACAAAATGTCCAAATCTATGACCCATATATCTTGTTGGTTACCCAAACAAGTGTGGTTTTCCAAAAAAAAGTGTTTTCAAGTCACTCAGGGTTGAAGTCAGATATTACTGACAGTTGACATTGCAGTTTCAGACTTCGTACCCTTCAGACATTCCATGCTACTACAAATCATTCCATTAACTTTATAGCATTATTAGAGCAGTATTTCACAGGTGTCCTTCTCTTTGGACCTACATCACCCCATTATTCATAGCTTTGTCCCAATTTCTGGCTCCCTGGGGCTGGCAAGTTTGCTCCTAACAGTTGTCAGCATGGCCTTTCTTTGCATTTTGTGGACTGTGTTATGCTGGTGTTATGGACCCCATGACACTCCCTAAAGGGCACTGTGGGTGAAGCATAGGCATTTGCCAAAGGCCTGTAGGCCAGGTGTGACAGATGCAGTCCATCTGTAGCAGGAAGTGCATTCTGATGATCATATGTTCCCAGGGTACTGGCAGGAGACACCCCTTGGATGGCACCAGTAAGTTGACTGTGGGTGTTACCGACAATTGGTTTCTGTTACTATTGCGCCATCACTCTGGGTGACAACTGGATGCTGCTTATGTCTAGGAACATATTACTGCATTTCTATGGGACTATGGGGGTGACATGACTGTACACTGCACAGACTGTGCTGATATCTGCTTAACATTTTGGTCCCATGTAGCATAGTAGTGTGCCCTATCTTTCAGACTACAGGCATAACAGTATCAAGCACAGGTCAGATTGTTCTGGCATGGACATTTGTAGTTTCAGACTTCTTACCTTTCAGAGCCATACTGCCACTGCCAGACCTGCTGTGATATCACTGTGTAAAAGTTTGTGGGTGGGGATGTCATTGATGTCACAATGTGGGGGCCTTTGCCCAGCATTTCTGTATGGTTGTTTACAGCTGATCTGCTGTGTGGGGTGGTTGTGGGAATAGGACCCCCACTTTGACATCCATGCATGTGTCCTATGACTCCCCCAGTTATTTGGCTCACCACATATACTGCAGTGGTATTTGTCAATTAGGGTGGTACTGCATGGTGTGGGTAGGGCAGTACTGGGGATACATATCCTGCTGTCCCACAGAGCTGTCAGTTGTCTGCTGCTATCCCAGTTGGCCACCCCATTCCCTTACATGCTTGATCAATACCATATACATGCTATCAGAAAATTACACTCCATTAGTTTAATTTGTTACAGAGACTGGCTTACCTTGTGCCTGCAGCTGTTGTGAGGGTGGTGCTTGAGGGCTGACTATGTTGGATGCACACAATGCACTGGCTATACATGGTCAGGTATAGGTGGTGTTATGTTTGGCATCCATTTTACTGTGTGTGGGAGTCAGACAGAGAGAGATCAGTCCCTGGGGCCCTACAGTGTCAGTGTATGTGCTATGCATACCTCTTTGCCAAGGCCAGGGCATACTGGGCATGCCTCCATCTGCCTACAGGGGCAGGCTCAAGATGTTCCTCCTCCAAGTCCCTCTGTGCCTGTGGAGGCCTTGGCAATGGTGGGGGGGGGGCTGTGTGGCCCTTCCCCATTTTGTTCCTGCTGCAGCTGTTTCCATAGGATCATATTGTGTAGCATGGCACATACTATGACCATGTGTGCACATGTGGCTGGAGAGTACTGCAAGGCTCAACCGGATATGTCAAGGCAGCGGAACAGTGACTTGAGCATCCCTAACACACACTCTATAATGATCTTGGTTTGTGTGTGTGTGCCTCATTATGGCGTTCTTGTGTGGGTGTGTGTGCATTTTTGATGGGTGTCATCATCCATGGCTCCAGTGTGTAGCCAGCATCCCTCACTAAATGGCCATACAGGATTTTCCCCGTAACAAACCACTGACACAGCTGTGAGGAATGCCAGATGTAGAAGTCATGATAGCGTCCAGGACAGCCAGCACACGCATTCATGATAATGCCCTGGGCTTTACACATGACCTGGCAGTTGATGAAGTGGAACCCCTTGCGGTTTATGTAGACCCTACCTCAGTCACCAGGTGATGCTTTGATGTGGATGTACGTGCAGTCTATGGCACCCAGTACCTCTGGGTAGTCTGCTACACAGTGGAAGAAATGCATATTGCGGGTCCTCTCCTCACAGGTGGTGGGGAATTTAATGTGCTCCTTGGCATGTGGTCACATGGCATCCAGGAACTAGAGGAGTATCCTGGATGCAGATGCCTGTGAGACCCCCATGATATTCCCAGTTGGTCTTTGGAAAGTACCTATAGCTAGTATTCTTAGAGCTACATGTACATTCGTATACACTGGGATGGGTTCCCCTCTCTTTGTTCTGGATGTGAGGAGAGGCCGGCACAGCTCCACAATTTGCTGCAGCATGTCCCTGTCCACCCTGTAACGATCTACTATCTTCAGATCATTTAGCCCCTGGTAGGTTACCATGGTCCTGAACACTGTTCTCCTCCTCCTCATAAGTCTGGGGCAGTTGTCAGCATTGTCCTCTTCACCACCCTCAGCCTCTTGCACATACTGATGTATGAGGGCGACAGCAGCCCCTAACATTTTGTTAGTTTTACAAGAAAAATGGACAGAGTACTGAGTCCACTCTAACAACGACACAAAAGTACCAAAATAGTAAAATAAAGAAGTTGCAGAGTTCCATGACAGATTTACATTTTATTTATACAAAAAAAGAGTAAGCACTTTCGCGATCTACCCAGATCGCTTCTTCAGACTGTATTACAATGTCATCTTATCTAACCAAGCATTTTAAACCTTTAATCATTAACACATTGCAGTTAATTAATCACAATTACTTAATTAAAACATGGGAGTGGTTCCCTTTCAATAAAAACTTTTTTAAAAATCCAAAACTTCTTACTTTGCCATTCTTTTGTATCAGCTTATATCTAAACAAATTACTTATAAAAAACAGCTCAATATATATGATACAATAGAAACATAAATATATATATATATTATATATACCTATGAAAATGCATGTATATATATATATATATGTGCATATTATTATAATAATATGCACATATATATATATATATATATATATATATATACATGCATTTTCATAGGTAATGTTTGGCTAATATTTTTTAGTAACATTTGGGTAGATCGCGAAAGCGCTTACTCTTTTTTTGTATAAATAAAAGGTAAATCTGTCGTGGAACTCTGCAACTTCTTTATTTTACTATTTTGTTAGTTTTGTCAGGTAAAATTTCCCTGTCTGTGTACACCGGTGGTGGAGATTTTATGGGAAAAGACAGACTGAAAGGTGTTTGCATTGTTTATAGTGATGTGCTGCAGATGCTGCCTGTGTGATTGGCTGAGTATGATACATTCCACCTGCCAGCTCTATTACTTGTATTTGAGTGCCTCTATTCTGCTATTTACCTTTTTTTCTTGTTCCACTTGCCATTTCTTGTATTTTTTTATTTTTGTGGTTTAAATCCTGCTGCGTGCCATGCAAACCCATTTAGGCAAGGTAAGCAATGCTATACAGCCTCGGACACACACCCTTGCTTACATATACACAGTGCTGCCATTTCATGTGAAACCCATTTAGCTAAGTTAAACACATTTTAACAGAAATGTCCCTCCCTGGATGCGAACATGCTCTTCATTTCATGGTGTAAGACATTACAGCCTCAGACACACACCCTTGCTTAGCTGTGCTTAGCTAAGCACAAACCCGGCCAACAGAGCTCCAATCTGCTTACAGGTAGCATGACACACCCCCTTTTCATGTTAGTTGCTCCTCCTGCCTACACAATCCTGTTCTAGCACCTACACGATTAAGTGCAGGTTTTGGACTTAGAATATTTTGTGATTCAGTAAATTTCTCCTCATTTGCATACCCCACTGCCTTAGCCCATAGATACTGCACTGACACAGAGCCTTTCCCCTTGACAATCACTGTTCCCTGGTATTGTTTTGATTCTGCATGCCATAGACTATAATGGCAAAATGCAGATTTTCTTTAAACTTGAGTTTTCACATTTTTTTATTTTCGGCACTATCGTGTTTGTGCACCGCTGCACTATGCTTAAACGGCAGAGATCAGCCTAAAAAAAATTATTTTTTATTAACATTAAACATTTTTTCAGGCCAATGGCCATATACACAAGTCAGAACATACTATATGATTAATCCAAACTTCCCATTAAGAGCACATTGAACCCTTGAGCCTGTTATACTTATAAAAAAGATGGCTGCATGCTGAGTAACAGCTTAATTTCATCTCCCCAGTGTGAAAACAGAAACTCAGAAAAGAGAGACAGTGAATTTGTCTTTTTGGGTTAATTTCAGTTACTGGCTAGTAAGTGCACTGCCTGGATGCTAGCAAAGAAGAAAATTAGAGATCCTGAAAGAAACTTAGCCACAAAAGGTGAGGAGAAAACACTGGCTTGGAAGAATCTTGCAGCTGTTCAGCAAATAGCAGTTCAAGCTACAGTTTCAAAGCAAGACGTGACTTCTAGTAATCTAGCAGAAAAAATAAGTCAAACATCCTCAGAGATGATTAAAATGAAACACACTGAAGAAAAACTCCTCCTCATCTTGATCACCAACATCATCTCACATAGCAACATTCCCTTCTGCCTAAATACACTTTCCCCTGTCACCACTTTACAGTCTCCAATCTCCTTCAAACTGGCCCTCCTACATTGGATATATTCCACCTGTGTGCTTCTTACTCCACTCTTGTATGTCACCCTATGCTCTTCCCTGTGTTATAGTGCATATTCACCACAGCCATGTCCATCCTTTTTGCAAAGTCCACTACCATCTCACCATCTCCACTCCTTTTAACACCATACATACCAATCTATTCCCCATCCTCTCTGTTCCCTTCACCAACATGCCCACTGACATCTGCTGCAATGACCAGTCTGTCACCCTTGGGTACAGTCATCACCATGTCATCCAGCTGACATCACATTTCTCTTTCTCTTCCATCGCACAACCAACATGCATAGCATATGCACTAACAACAGTTATCTTTACACCATCAGCATACAGCTTCAGAAACATCACTCTATTGGCCACTTATGTCATCCTCCAAAAACACTCTTGGCATACTGTTCCTTCAACAGAAGCCCTACTCCCTTTCACCTCCAGTCCACACCTTCATAGCACAATTGTGACCTGCCTACCATACACCCAGCCATAATCCCCTTACATGTGGTCTCTTGCACACACACAATATGTCAACCATCCCCTGGCCATCATATCATCTAGCCTGGTCCATATACCACTCATACTGCCAACATTAACAATTCTTACTCACAATACCACCCTCCTAGCCTTGCCCCTCTCTTCCTGCCATATGACTATTGGACATCCTCCAGGGGATGCCTGTCAGTGCAAAGGCTACTGTGATATTGAATGACTCAAGTATGTTACAGCAATATTGAGACACTGTCACTGACTTTGTCCCATTGATCCCATGTATGCATGACATCCTACAGATGTCCTGCTGTAACAGGTTGAGAGTGATGACTGCGGAGCAGGAGTCTGAATTTAGTGTGCCATACTGACAGAGAACAGACATGTATGTCAGGTATTAGCTATGCACATGTCAGTATGAGTAAGTGTATGTGTCCACCTCATGAAAACAGACATGGGATGCAAAATGTCAGTTAAAACAGCTGTACATGTAGTACACGTGTGTAAACTTAGTTACTTTGCACCCAAAAGAGTGACATTTCTACAGCTACTGGTTGTTGCATTGCCCTGACACAGCCATGGTTAGTACAGAAAGCATGATTATCATTACTAAATTGGAGAGGTGTCCAACTGTGGTATGACTTTGTGGCCATGCCCACTACAAACAACAGATTGAACACATACATGGCTGTATGGACTCAGCAATACCTTACTTGTTATACCTGCCTCTACCAATGTACAGAAATCCCATTTGCTGGACAGCAGCATTATACAAACCACAGACTTGGTCCCTATAGTGGCTGTACCGGGCAAAGTATGAGCAGGAACCAACCTGGCATCAAGTCAGCCATTATCTGAGCAAGCATATAAGGTCACAGGTGGATTACTGTAAGACCAATTATGATTACAAATTGGAGACATCCACCAGGGACAATCACAAGGCCATCTTCCCATATGTCTGCAATCTCGGAGGCAACATATCAGCCCAATCTGTAATGGTGGCCAATCAGATCACATACACACACAACATAGCTACAGGCAACCTGATGCAGATAGGGTTAGGGCAAACATCCCCCCTGGCTCAGCATCATTATAGGTGGATATGTACTTCATCCACATCCCTCCCGTCATCACCAGTGAGAAGGTACATATTGCCTACGGAAAGGCAACAAATGTAAGTATCCATGGGACATCATATCATCCCTGTCTGCATCCTATATGAACTCAGGCATGTGCTCCCAGCTGCATTATACACTGTAGTCATACCAAGCCGCAGCACCATCTACACACCATCCACATGGAAGATGGCTAATGTCATCCATTTACACAGACCTGAATGAGGAATGACGGATTATGCAAACAACTTGCCCTCACTGCGGGCAATATGACTCATCAGGACCAGGAGTGCAATGCAAGCTGATACTGTGCTGATAGATTACAGGGGTATGGTGTGGTTGTGAGTGTTCGCTACTGGTATGGTTGTGAGTGTTGGCTACTGGTATTCAAGGTACATATGCAGGTACTGGATAAACTGTTTCCAAATGTAAGGGGTCCTGAGATGTGTTTCCCTGTTAGTGTCTACCAGGTGCAATGTCACATCACCAGAGAGAGACCTTTTCACCAGCAGAATGCAGCCTGATAATGGAAGCCGTAATATAGAACCAAACAGTACTGTTGGGCCGAAGCCAGCAACATCTGCAGGAGATGATCACCCTGTGGGATAACCCTGTCCACAGGGTAAATTAGGTGGGCCTGCACACACATACATATGAGTAGGTGTGGCATCATGCCGCCAACCTCATACGCCATGCCTGGCAAAGGGCTGCCGCCATGGCCAGGGACCCCACAACCACAGGTGGGAGACCAGTCATGCAGCCCCCACTGACACCAAAAGAGGAGCTCCTTTCCAAGCTTGGGCCACACATCAGAGTACAATACCAGGTTACAAAGCCCCACTTGCTGGAGGTGGGTGGCACTCACACAGTGGACAAGGAGTGTGCAGGTAAGGTCCCAGTGGGGATTAGTAGACTACTGTATGAGCCATACTTATATCTGTACAGTATCTACATGCATGTGCCAATATGATTGCAGTTGTGGATGGAGATTTCTAATGCACAGAAGTGCAAATCTATGGTAAAGGACAGCAAATTGGGTGTTGTACTGTAAATGTGCAGACATGCTGCACCCATCCTTCTCCAAGGGCATATGTGAGTCTGCTGACAATACCTCTATCCCACAACTACATAGGTCACTCTGGTCTGCATATGGGACAGTAGCCTGAAGCTGGTGGATATGGAATTGTTCAATTGTGCTTTGGCGATACCCCTGGCATGTGGAGGGTATGCAAGTTACCATGCACACAACTATGACTAATAATCATATTTCTTTATGTGCATGTTCACTTGTGGTGGGGTTAATTGTATTTCATCACAGTGGTCACCACAGGGACTTATCTGAAGAGAATGTAACATTCCTGTAACATACCTCACAACCTGTCTGTGCAAGACATCTGGACAGACACCAACAACATGTATTGAACAAACTGACTAAGGTAGGGACATGTGTGAAACATTACTGCTATACAGTGGATATAAAATGTATACACACACCTGTTAATATGCCATTTGTTTCTGATATATACTGATTGAGACCACAATATGTCACCCCACACCTTTCCCAACCTTTAATGTGACCCATTACATGAACAGTTCACTTGTAAAACCAAGCATCTGGGCTCATGTACTGCACCTACAAGCCTGGACAAGTGTGAGGGTATCAGATGTTGCATCAGTATGCTGTTTCAGTCAGCTATGATACCTGATGCTGCCATATGTGTCAGTACACGCACTGTGGCCTATTTGGCAACTATATCACATACATGGGCATTGTTAAGGCAGACAGAGCACTAATAGGTTCCAAACATCTGGATGTGCCAGACACATCTGTACAGAGGACTGGTATGGCCTGTACAATGGTTTCACATGCTGAGGCAGATGCCATTACCACACTATATAAAGTAATGGCATCAGGAGGTGGTCACCTGCCATGTATGGTACACACATCAAAATGGTATCAGCCACACAAGATATGATTACACACACACACACACACACACACACACACACACACACACACACACACACACACACACACACACACACACACACACACACACACACACACACACACCAGTATTGAGATTAGAACTCCTACCTATCTATGTATGTCTACCATAGAGTTATGCAGTTACCAAACATGTCATGGAGGTTACACAATTTCTCCTCATCCAAAGGTACTTGTAAGGTGAATGGCATCAACAGGACTACTAAATTAGGATGAGTATGGTGGTACATAACTCAAAATGGTATAACCTTGGCAGTGCATGATTCTCACACAAATGCACACAAACAGTTGCCATTATTGAGATTAGAATTCCTGCCTATCTAGTTATTTGAATTATGGTATTACACAGTTAGCAGATGTGCCACACAGCTTACACAGTTTCACCTTGTCCAAAGGTACTTCTAAGGTGAATGACAACAGCAGTAGCAAAGTAGGGTGGCGGAAGTATAATGGGTGGTACACAAATCAAAATAGTATAAGCCACACACACACACACACACACACACACACACACACACACACACACACACACACACACACACACACACACACGCACACCTGTATTGAGATTAGAACTCCTATCTATTTATGTCAACTATACAGTTACACAGTTACCAAACTCGTCATGGAGGTTACACAATTTCACCTTGTCCAAAGGTACTTGTAAGGTGAATGACATCAACAGGACTACTAAATTAGGATGAGTATGGTGGCACATGACTCAAAATGGTATAACCTTGACAGTACATGATTCTCACACAAATGCACACAAACAGTTGCCAGTATTGAGATTAGAACTCCTGCCTATCTAGTTAATTGAATTATGGTATTACACACTTAGCAGACGTGCCATGCAGCTTGCACAGTTTCACTTTGTCCAACGGTACTTCTAAGGTGAATGACAACAACAGCAGTAGTAAAGTAGGGTGGGGGAAGTGTAATGGGTGGTACACAAATGGTATAAGCCACACACACACACACACACACACACACACACACACACACACACACACACACACACACACACTTATGTTTAAGTTTCCGGGACTGAGATTAGAACTCCTACCTAACTAGTTATGTATACTTATAAAAAGAAGCATACCAGGACCAGGACAAATCCAGAAGTAATATAATATACAAAAATCAAAGATGTTCAGTAGGCTGAAGTTGTATAAATATATAAATACTTTAATAAAATGACAAATAAAAACTGGTAAGCGCTTTCACAGTGTATTTGTTTCTTCAGACCATAAAATACACAATCAAACAAACCATTTAAAAACAACCATTTGGCCAATCAAAATGTAAATATTAGTCATGTGATATGAATCAGTGATTTAAACCTCTTCTTTTTAAAGCAGGTTTTAAAGAGATAGCACTGTTTAGCCCTGGAGACACATCTGCTCTGCTCTAAAATCTATGATTATGAAATGAGTTATCCCTTATTTTTCTAAGAAACCTGAGACACAACATATTAATTCACAGCTAACCAACAAGTTTGATAAAAACAGAATGATTCTAACTTATTCCAGCAATATTAACTTTGTATGTGATATTATGAAAAATAATTGGCCAATTTTAATGACGGACGACAATATAAGCAAAGTTATTGGTGATACGCCACAGTTTGTCTTTAGGAATAATAAAACATTAAACCAACACCTATGTTATAAACAATCTAGATCCTCTAGGATACAATCTGAATGTCAAGGCACTTATATCTGTAGGTCTTGTAAGGCATGTAGATTTATTTGGTCAACTACTACTATTATTCATCCTAGGACCTTTAAAGACATCAGTTTTCATTTCTAGGCAGATTATAACAGTGGTAATCTTGTTTATATGGCACAATGCATAGCATGTGAAATGATCTACATAGGGAAGACAAATCGTACAGTTGGGAAGCGCACACTGGAGCATATTGGCGATATAAGGAATGGAAAACCTACTAATGCACTAGCTGAGCATGTGTTAGATTTTGATTATACTCACAAATTTAAGTTTTTAGTTCTGCAACAATTTAACACTAACATCAGAGAAGGTGATGTCAGTAATGAAACAGAATTTTTGGAGCTGAAATAGATCCTAGATTTTAGAGCAGATGTGTCTCTAGGGCTAAACAGTGCTATCTCTTTAAAAGCTGATTTAAAAAGAAGAGGTCTAAATCACTGACTCATATCAAATGACTAATATTTTCATTTTGATTGGTCAAATGGTTGTTTTGAAATGGTTTGTTTGATTGTGTATTTTATGGTCTGAAGAAGCAAATACATTGTGAAAGTGCTTGCTGTTTTTATTTGTTATTTTACTAAAGTATTTATTTATGCAACAACTTCAGCCTACTGGACATATTTGATTTTTGTAGTTATGTATACTATCATGTTATGCAGTTATCGCCCCCACCACAGAGCTTATGGGGCTTAGGTCTGATGGAAGGCACTTCTAAGAAGACTAATATCGGCAGGGCTGCTAAAGTAGGGAAAGGGGAAGTGTACTGGGTTTGAATGGACCCAAAAGCTTTTAGTTGTGAACACACACACACACACACACACACACACACACACACACACACACACACACACACACACACACACACACACACACACACACACACACACACACACACACACACACACACACACACACACTTTTACATTTGCCGGGACTGAGATTAGAACTCCTACCTAACTAGTTATTTGTACTATTGTGTTATTCAGTTATCGCAGGCACCACAGAGCTTATAGGGCTAGGCCTAACAAAAGTGACTTCTATGGTGACAGACATCTTCAGGACTGCTAAAGTGGGGCAATGGAAAGTGGACTAGGTGGGGAAGGCCTGTTCATTCCTAGAGCATACTGACATTTCTCCAAGTGTATGAGCATGCCCAGTATGTCCTTCTATAGTACTTGTGGGGCTCCATTACAGGGATTGTTGTACTCCAGTCCAGTTTGCTTTCTGCTACATCCATACATCATAACCTGTTGGTGCAGGCTATCTGGAGATAGCCTATCCAATTGTGGGGACAATGGGCCATACAATGATTGTGATAATTTCTGTCAGTAATGTATGGGTTGCTAGGGTTACAGGGCTTGTTTTAGAAAACATATGTCATATATGCCATTTGATACTGTCGTGTATTGTTTCAGTACCTGGTGGCATACCTCCTCAGATCATCACAGTGATTTACCAGAGGAATACAGGATGGATGTTGCACACACAAAGTTTATGGGCCAAATGCTATGCATTCTTGCACAATCCAGCCTGTAGAGGGGTGTGTCTACATGCAAATGACTGTTGGTATTGTGGAAATGGTCCAGCACCTTGGTGATATATTATAGTGGTGGAGTCTCTGTGCATTTATGTTGTGGCCTGGTCTGATTTCCAGTCCACAGTTGGGTAATATAAGTCAGACAGGACCAGGGTGACAGGCAGACTCCAGATAGATTTGTAGGGGATAGGATATGTGGAGAGTATGTGTGTCCTGGGCAGATATGTTTGCCTATAGCTACCAGTAGTTTGCATTGGGCTCTCCTCAATGCTTGACTGCACTTGGAGAGTCTTGTGTGTGTTAGACTGTTTGACCAGCCTGAATGTATGTGTTTGTCACACATAGATGTATGGCCCACCTCATTTTGCTTGGATGGCCACATGTTGGGGTCAGGATGTTGCATAGGATGAATGATCAGGGAGGGGTGTGTTACTCCCCATGGCTGTGGCCCAGGGTTCTGTGGGTGCAGATATGTCACCATCTTCCAGGGTTAGGCCTGCCTGCAGTGAGTGCATTCCCATGTTGAAACTTCTAGCCCTGCCTGTTAACTGTACAGAGTATCACAAAATGTCCACATCTATGACTCATATATCTTGTTGGTTACCCAAACAAGTGTGTTTTTCCAAAAAAAAGGTGTTTTCAAGTCACTCAGGGTTGAAGTCAGATATTACTGACAGTTGACATTGCAGTTTCAGACTTCGTACCCTTCAGACATTCCGTGCTACTACAAATCATTCCATTAACTTTATAGCATTATTAGAGCAGTATTTCACATGTGTCCTTCTCTTTGGACCTACATCACCCCATTATTCATGGCTTTGTCCCAATTTCTGGCTCCCTGGGGCTGGCAAGTTTGCTGCTAGCAGTTGTCAGCATGGCCTTTCTTTGCATTTTGTGGACTGTGTTATGCTGGTGTTATGGACCCCATGACACTCCCTAAAGGGCACTGTGGGTGAGGCATAGGCATTTGCCAAAGGCCTGTAGGCCAGGTGTGACAAATGCAGGCCATCTGTAGCAGGCAGTGCACCCTGATGATCATATGTTCCCAGGGTACTGGCAGAAGACACCCCTTGGATGGCACCAGTAAGTTGACTGTGGGTGTTACCGACAATTGGTTTCTGTTACTATTGTGCCATCACTCTGGGTGGCAACTGGATGCTGCTTATGTCTAGGAACATATTACTGCATTTCTATGGGACTATGGGGGGTGACATGACTGTACATTGCACAGACTGTGCTGATATCTGCTTAACATGTTGGTCCCATGTAGCATAGTGGTGTGCCCTATCTTTCAGACTACAGGCATAACAGTATCAAGCACAGGTCAGATTGTTCTGGCATGGACATTTGTAGTTTCAGACTTATTACCTTTCAGAGCCATACTGCCACTGCCAAACCTGCTGTGATATCACTGTGTAAAAGTCTGTGGGTGGGGATTTCATTGATGTCACAATGTGGGGGCCTTTTCCCAGCATTTTTGTATGGTTGTTTACAGCTGATCTGCTGTGTGGGGTGGTGGTGGGAATGGGACCCCCACTTTGACATCCATGCATGTGTCCAATGACTCCCCCAGTTATTTGGCTCACCACATATACTGCAGTGGTATTTGTCAATTAGGATGGTACTGTATGGTGTGGGTAGGGCAGTACTGGGGATACACATCCTACTGTCCCACAGAGCTGGCAGTTGTCTGCTGCTATCCCAGTTGGCCACCCCATTCCCTTACATGCTTGATCAATACCATAGACATGCTATCAGAAAATTACACTCCATTAGTTTAATTTGTTACAGAGACTGGCTTACTTTGTGCCTGCAGCTGTTGTGAGGGTGGTGCTTGAGGGTGACTATGTTGGATGCACACAGTGCACTGCCTATACATGGTCAGGTATAGGTGGTGTTATGTTTGGCATCCATTTTACTGTGTGTGGGAGTCAGACAGAGAGAGATCAGTCCCTGGGGCCCTACAGTGTCAGTGTATGTGCTATGCGTTGCCTCTTTGCCAAGGCCAGGGCATACTGGGTATGCCTCCATCTGCCTACAGGGGCAGGCTCAGGATGTTCCTCCTCCAAGTCCCTCTGTGCCTGTGGAGGCCTTGGCAATGGTGGGGGGGCTGTGTGACTCTTCCCCATTTTGTTCCTGCTGCAGCTGTTTCCAAAGGATCATATTGTGTAGCATGGCACATACTATGACCATGTGTGCACATGTGGCTGGAGAGTACTGCAAGGCTCAACCGGATATGTCAAGGCAGTGGAACAGTGACTTGAGCATCCCTAACACACACTCTATAATGATCTTGGTTTGTGTGTGTGTGCCTCATTATGGCATTCTTGTGTGGGTGTGTGTGCATTTTTGATGGGTGTCATCATCCATGGATCCAGTGTGTAGCCAGCATCCCTCACTAAATGGCCATATAGGATTTTCCCCTAACAAACCACTGACACAGCTGTGAGGAATGCCAGATGTGGAAGTCATGATAGCGTCCAGGGCAGCCAGCACACGCATTCATGATAATGCCGTGGGCTTTGCACATGACCTGGCAGTTGATGAAGTGGAACCCCTTGCGGTTTATGTAGACCCTACCTCAGTCACCAGGTGATGCTTTGATGTAGATGTGCATGCAGTCTATGGCACCCGATACCTCTGGGTAATCTGCTACACAATGGAAGAAATGCATATTGCGGGTCGTCTCCTCACAGGTGGTGGGGAATTTAATGTGCTCCTTGGCATGTGGTCACATGGCATCCAGGAACTGGTGGAGTATCCTGGATGCAGATGCCTGTGAGACCCCCATGATATTCCCAGTTGGTCTTTGGAAAGTACCTGTAGCTAGTATTCTTAGAGCTACACATACCTTGGTATACACTGGGATGGGTTCCCCTCTCTTTGTTCTGGATGTGAGGAGAGGCCGGCACAGCTCCACAATTTGCTGCAGCATGTCCCTGTCCACCCTGTAACGATCTACTATCTTCAGATCATTTAGCCCCTGGTAGGTTACCATGGTCCTGAACACTGTTCTCCTCCTCCTCATAAGTCTGGGGCAGTTGTCAGCATTGTCCTCTTCACCACCCTCAGCCTCTTGCACATACTGATGTATGAGGGCGACAGCAGCCCCTAACATTTTGTTAGTTTTACAAGAAAAGTGGACAGAATACTGAGTTCACTCTAACAACGACACAAAAGTACCAAAATAGTAAAATAAAGAAGTTGCAGAGCTCCACGACAGATTTGCCTTTTATTTATACAAAAAAAGAGTAAGCTCTTTCGCGATCTACCCAGATTGCTTCTTCAGACTGTATTACAATGTCATCTTATCTAACCAAGCATTTTAAACCTTCAGTCATTAACACATTGCAGTTAATTAATCACAATTACCTAATTAAAACATGGGAGTGGTTCCCTTTCAATAAATTTTTTTTTTAAAAATCCAAAACTTCTTACTTTGCCATTCTTTTGTATCAAAACAAATTGCTTATAAAAAACAGCTCAAAATATATGATACAATAGAAACATAAATGTTACTAAAAAATATTAGCCAAACATTACCTATGAAAATGCATGTATATATATATATATATATATATATATATATATATATATATATATATATATATATATATATATATATATATATATATATATATATATATATATATATATATATATATATATATATTATTATAATATTATAATAATATGCACATATATATATACATGCATTTTCATAGGTAATGTTTGGCTAATATTTTTTAGTAACATTTGGGTAGATCGCGAAAGCGCTTACTATTTTTTTGTATAAATAAAAGGTAAATATGCCGTGGAACTCTGCAACTTCTTTATTTTACTATTTTGTTAGTTTTGTCATGTAAAATTTCCCTGTCTGTGTACACCGGTGGTGTAGATTTTACGGAAAAAACAGACTGAAAGGTGTTTGCATTGTTTATAGTGATGTGCTGCAGATGCTGCCTGTGTGATTGGCTGAGTATGATACATTCCACCTGCCAGCTCTATTACTTGTATTTGAGTGCCTCTATTCTGCTATTTACCTTTTTTTCTTGTTCCACTTGCCATTTCTTGTATTTTTTTATTTTTGTGGTTTAAATCCTGCTACGTGCCATGCAAACCCATTTAGGCAAGGTAAGCAATGCCATACGGCCTCAGACACACCCCCTTGCTTACATATATACAGTGCTGCCATTTCATGTGTTTTTTTTTTTTGTTTAAGTCCCAGTGTGCACCGCGCAAACCCGTTTAGCTAAGTTAAACACATTTTAACAGAAATGTCCCTCCCTGGATGCGAACACGCTCTTCATTTCATGGTGTAAGACATTACAGCCTCAGACACACACCCTTGCTTAGCTGTGCTTAGCTAAGCACAAAACCAGCCAACAGAGCTCCAATCTGCTTACAGGTAGCATGATACACCCCCTTTTCATGTTAGTTGCTCCTCCTGCCTACACAATCCTGTTCTAGCACCTACACGATTAAGTGCAGGTTTTGGACTTAGAATATTTTGTGATTCAGTAAATTTCTCCTCATTTGCATACCCCACTGCCTTAGCCCATAGATACTACACTGACACAGAGCCTTTCCCCTTGGCAACCACTGTTCCCTGGTATTGTTTTGATTCTGCATGCCATAGACTATAATGGCAAAATGCAGATTTTCTTTAAACTGGAGTTTTCACATTTTTTTTATTTTCGGCACTATCGTGTTTGTGCACCGCTGCACTATTCTTAAATGGCAGAGATCAGCCTAAAAAAAAATATTTTTTATTAACATTAGACATTTTTTCAGGCCAATGGCCATATACACAAGTCAGAACATACTATATGATTAATCCAAACTTCCCATTAAGAACATATTGAACCCTTGAGCCTGTTATACTTATAAAAAAGATGGCTGCATGCTGAGTAACAGCTTAATTTCATCTCCCCAGTGTGAAAACAGAAACTCAGAAAAGAGAGACAGTAAATTTGTCTTTCTGGGTTAATTTCAGTTACTGGCTAGTAAGTGCACTGCCTGGATGCTAGCAAAGAAGAAACTTAGAGATCCTGAAAGAAACTTAGCCACAAAAGGTGAGGAGAAAACACAGGCTTGGAAGAATCCTGCAGCTGTTCAGCAAATAGCAGTTCAAGCTACAATTTCAAAGCAAGGCGTGACTTCTAGTAATCTAGCAGAAAAAATAAGTCGAACTTCCTCAGAGATGATTAAAATGAAACACACTGAAGAAGTATATCAACTCAAATACCAAAAGGCTGGAAAAATGGAAGAAGCTTTAAAGAGATATTCAGATGACCTGATAAAACTGCAAAAAATAAGAGGTCAAGATGTAGAAAAGGCTGGCTGAATATGAGACTGCTTAAGGAGAGATGTTTTAAAACATGGCAGAATTAGAGGACAGAGCATAGGGAAAACTTGAGGTTTTCTACTGTACTAGAGAAACTGGAAGGAACAGACTATATTAATTTTATGAAAGCACAAATAAGTAACTGGCCTGGTATGCCACAGCAGGAGTTGTTAATCGAAGGGGCACATCATATGTATGTTACAAACCTGGCCATGAGAGAGCAGCCAAGATCTCTAATAGTAAATATGCATTCTTACCAGCAGAAAGAGTTGATTCTGACAAAACTGGGGTAGAGGGACAATGTAATAGAAAGTGGCAGACAACAGAGTGTTTGTGCAAAATGATTACTCACTGTACACCAGCCAGAAGAGGAGTAAATTTATTCCAGCAGGGAATGTCGAGAAGCAGGCGTGAGATTCAAGATGTTGTATCCAGCTATCTTTAGAATATTTTTTCCTGAAGGGTTGAAGTCATTTTTTGATGCAGAATATGCTAAGGAGGAAATACAAATGTTTGTCCAACAAAATGTGAGCTACCAAACAGAAGGGGACACTGTTTCTTATTTTCCTGATAATATAGCTCATACAGAGAGTATGCCAGTCAAACTTTTTTCCAGTGTTCCAAAGGAAAATGCGTGAGAGACATAGAAGAGCACAGGAGTAGACTAGAAGAACCAGCAATACATTGGCAATTTGGATGGGAGATTGGCAATTTGGATGGGAGATTGGCATAATGGCTAACTTGTTTACTTTGCAGATACAAGGACCAGTGTTTGATTCTCATATGAGGTAATTAGATAGGCTTAAAATGGCCCACAATTGCATAGCCCAGTACTAATCTATGAACCTATGAAATGAACATGATTTGGGAAATGGAGAGGAACAGGAAGAAAACCAGCAACTTGGAAATTAATGAATAAATGGGAATTACAAAGCATCAATCACATTTATAAAATATGACCAAACAAGGAAACTTGCAAAAAATTGACTTTTTTGACTTTGTTAAACTTTAGAGACCTCCAAAACATATGCTCTGCTTTATGCCATTAATGTCTGGAAGAACTTTAATGAGAAGGGAAAAGGAATGAAAGATGTAACTGTAAATAAAAAAAAATTGTTAATAATAGTATTTTTATAAAACATGATATATACTCTGCATGTTATACAGTGAAACATTTTCAGTTAGTTTTGTGTGTTATAGGGATACTAAAGTAAACAGGTGCACTTTTTCCTTCTTCTTTCTTTCTTTCTTCTTGTTTAATTTTCAGAAATGTAGGCAATGCAATGCAAAAAGAGAAGAAAACCTAGACAAAAGCATGTTTAAGATAATAGGCTGTAATTTTACATTGTTGTGGCAACAGACGGATTGTAAAAGTATCAGAGATTGATATAAATAACATTGATATGCTTTTTCTTACTTTTGCATAAGGAAATGACTGAATTAAGGTTCTTGACTTGATCTAACAACAAGCTTTAAGTGAAAACAAGTAAATAAAAGAGCATTTAATGTAATGAAAAGTTTTCCTTTACCAAATAAATGTTCATAATGCAACATGAGAAACTTGTAGCTGAAGACATATGTTTATCTGGTTCTCATGTTTCTATGGAAACAATATGATAAATGGGCAATGAAAATATAATACTTTTTTCTTTCAATGGTTAAAAGATAATGTTTTCTGAAAGCATTCAAGTTTTTTTTCTACATATGAAAGAGGAATAAAAATAAGACAAAAACAGACATCATCAGTTAGCATAAGTACAAGCACAGGCTGTAACATGTGTCTTAGCATGGACAACCTTCATTATACATCAACCGACGCCTGTGAGTATATCTGTCAGTCTAGGACAAATGTTTCTATTAGGAGGGTTAAACTTCATTATTTAAAGATGTACATAGTTTTGTGTATTTGTATTAAGTTAATAGCCTGTAGGGGTGTCATATCTCTCAACCTCTTATCCCAAGAAATCTGGACAAAACTTGACATAATGGGGGACAAAGGTCTAAAAATAGGGACAGATTTTAAATATTATTTTTATGAGCTTTGAAAGTTGTTAGAATAACAGGGTTTGTGTTAAAATGCATTTTTGAAGGATATGAAATCTGAAACTCGATTGTATGTCATTACTTAGTGATTTTATTACTCAGATCATCCCAGTGATTTCGCCAGAAAAACACAAATTTTTTGAGGAGCAGACCAAAATTTTGAGACAAAAGACAGGATATTCTGGGAAAATCTGGACACTTGAGAGTTATGGGGGTGTTCTGGAGGTGTGTTTGTTCTTTTGTGTGAGGGTTTTTATTAAAACAAAAAATCTTGTAAGATGTGACATAGGTTCAAATGGATATGACAAGAAACAACTGTATAAAAGATCAAGCTGCCAAACATTAGTGTATAAGTGTAACACAAAAGCTGAAATCAGACATTTAATAAAAAGTTGTACATAACAAGTAGGATTAGGAATAATAACTTTTTTATCACAATGGCAATTATTTCCATATTATCTTTGAATGTTAGTGAATGGTCTCACAGGAATATACGAAAAAGAAAGAGTAGTCAACTATATTAAGAAATGTAGAATGCAAATAGCTATGCTACAGGAAACACATTTGGAAAGAAATGAGCATGTGAATTTGATAAAGAAAGGATTTCAGCATGGTTATTCAGTGGAATATCTGGGACATAGGAAAAGGGGAGTACTTATTTTAATTGCTCCAATAATGATAGAAGAGGAAAAAAGATAATAATGGTAGATTTGTAGTATAGTAAAGGCCTACTGGCAAGGGAGGAGGATCATGCTGGCATGTCCTCTTATTCCACCCAAAATTGCTACAGTGGAGCTTAAGAAAATTCTGGGTGAAATAATTAGCTTTCAGCAGGGAATGTTACTTATAAGTGGGGACTGAAATTTGATTTGCAAAGTGAGGATGTATCGGGAGGATAGAAGAGAAAATATAACAAAAGGATAGATTTTTGAAGAAAGTTGAGAAAATATTTCGTATAGAAGATCTGAATTCAGTAATAGGGGCTTGGAGGCAATTTTCATATTATTCCCCAAGGTACAAAAGCTGGGCTAGGCTAGACAGAAATTATATTTCGCAGGAACAATTGTAATAGGCATCCAATAACTATTTCAGATCTTGCTCCAATAATAACTAAAATAAAAATCTGTTTATCAGAGAGGAATTTAAGGAATGAGTAATGCAAATTATTCAGGAATTATTAGGGAAGATATAAATTTGAATTTAAAAATAGGATAGAAATAAAAGAAAAAAATATATTTGGTTAAGAAGTAACAATAATTATTTAGAGGGACAAACAAAGGTTAAAGTATTACAGAATAAAAGGAATCTCACAAAGCAAGAAGAGGCGCAACTGCAGAATGCTAAAGAGAAAACAAGGGACTTCCTGGATAATATGTATGAGTTTAGAAATATTGGTGTTAAACAACTGTTTTTTTTATAATAAATCCGGAGCACAAAAGCTTTTAACGCAATGCTTCTGGCAACAGAAAGGAGAAATGGTTGTTGTCAAGCTTAGGGGGCCTATAACAAGGAAATTAACCAGAGATGCTGTAAAGGTGTTAGAAATATTTCAGATATTTTATGACAATATGTATAAAGCAGATAAATCAAGAAAAAGTACAAATGGAAATATTATGGAAAAATTAAATACGGCAAGGTTAGAAGTAGACGAGGCTCAACTATTAATAGGATAGGAGGAGATGGTAAAAATGGTGATGTATAATCAATCTACAGAAAAGTCTCTAGAAATAGATGCCATTCCTGTGGAAGTTTGGAAGCTAGAAGGGATGAAAGTTATAAAGATCTGGAAGGTTTTGTTTAACAATATTATAAAAGGAGGAGAAGCACCAACATCCTGAAAGAAAGCTGTGATGGCTATAATACCTAAAGATGGTAAACACTCATCAGATCCTGCTTCATATAGGCCCATTTCAATTCTATACTATGATTATAATATGTTTTAAGTCTATAATGGCTAAAAGAATGGCAAAGATGAAGCCAAAATGGATAGACATGGATCAGTATGGTTTTGTGTAGGGGAGACAAACATTTGATAATGTTAATAGAACAGTGATGACCCAGAGGGAAGCAGAATGTAAGAAAATACCACTGTTGCTGGTGGGTCTTGATTTAGAGAAAGCATTCAACAGAGTAAGCTGGGATTTTATGAGTAGGGCAATGGATGCATTTGCATTCTCTGACACAACAATAAGGTTAATTAAAAGGATCACTGAGGGACCGGAGGTGAAAATTAAAGTGAAGAGGTTCTTGTCTGGCGTGATCACTTCCCCTTTATTATTTGTGTTATATTTAGAACATCTGGCAAAGAAAACAAGGGACTCAGAAATTCAAGGATATAATTGGCATTGTAATCAAAAAAAGTTGGCTGTATTTGCAGATGATATTATTTTGTACCTGATAAAACCAGAAAAAGACAATTCAGTGTTGTGGAACATTCTGAGACAGTTTAAAGTCTTTTTGGGATACAAAATAAATGAAGATAAACCAAAAGCCATGTACCCATGCACAAATTGATTCAGCAACACCCACATTTGTGGGAACATGATAAAATGAAGTACTTAGGAGTATGGATTAAAAAGGATTCTGTTATGGCAGCTAAGGGTATATGTAAGAGATAAATAAAATATAATGCAAATCTGAGAAACTTGAAGCTCTGTTTTATGAATATGGATAGCAAGATAAAAGCAGTGAAAATGTTGCTAGCCTCCTTAGTTTTATACACAGGTCAGGCATACTTTAACAACCAGAGGAGAAGTTGTGTATAGCCATTAATAAAGAGTTGAAAGATTTTATCTGACACAGGAAGAGGGCAAGGGTCAAGTGGAATAAGTTGATCCTTCCATTAGAACAAGGTGGTTTTGGATTATCTGATTTGAAGGGGTACTTCAGAGCTACACGGTTAAGGCTCCTTTACATAGCACAAGCAGAAAGTTATAATTTAAAGTAGAAAGGGATGATGAAACCAATAGGAGGTTCAAGAAATAAGGAGAGAATTGGATTTTGGATGCAGATCCTTATGGAGAATAACAATAACCACACATAATATTATATTCATAAAACAGCAGAAAGCTATAGAAAGTTATTTAAGAACCAAGCCAACACTGAAATGGAGAAAGGAGATTCTGCCGATAAGAATGACTGCATGGATACGGAGAATAGACAAGAGGGGACTGGGATTTACTGGAGAAAACTAGCAAAGGAACTAAAATATTGGGAGCAAATAATATGACAGGGAAAGGTAATAGAATGGAAACAGACCAGGAATACATTTGGACTGGAGGCTAAAGATTGCCTTCCTTTCAAGGATTGATATCAGAGTATAGGCAAACAAGAAAGGAATAGGGTGATCTTAAGTAAATGACCAGCACTGGTAGAGTTTTTAATAGAATCCAGAACAGAAGCTGCTGTTAAAAAAGGGATGATTAGTAAGGTATATATAATATTGCAAAATAACTATTGGAATCAATCAGAGGAGGTTAGAAAGGATTGGGAAGAGAGACTGGATAAGCACTTCACAAAGAAACAATGGGAAGATATATGTATGTTTCCCAAATATGCAACAAATTTTTCCACAGGTAGATTGCAAATGTTGAAGGTGTGATGGAGAAAAAAGAAATAATTGGGAACATATCTTTTGGGAGTGTAATGAGTTGGCAGGCTTTCCCAATTCCCTGCAGACTACTATGTCAAAAAGGCCTTGCTGAGTTTAATTCTGGGGTCTGCCAAAAAAACAGTTACTAGAAAATGTAAATCAGAGGCTAAACCAACTGTACTAGAAGTAGTGATTATAGTAACAGATATAAAAGAACTGGAAGTGGGAGCCTTAGAAAAGCATAGGAGGAAATGACAGAAAAAATGGAAATAGTATAAACAATGCATGGAGAATAATGTTTTGGAGGAAGAATGAGGTTTAAAGGAAGGTATTGAATGAACTGTGTAATGTTTGATTGACAATGACTGTATATAAGATTATATGTGATGTATACAATTTGCAAGTGAAAATATGTCAATATGGTTTGTTTTCATTTATATAAATATATAAATGTCTATGTCATAAGTAATAATTTAATAAATATGTTTCTTGTTTAACACAATATTATTGTTGCTTTCTGTCACACAGCAGGGCTAAGTATATTTGCATGAGAAGCCTACATGGATACTGTCAAAGGCAAATTCTAATCAGTGCTATAGGATATTTATATGAGTTAACATTACCTAAGCCTGTATACCACTGCTGGTTGATGTCAAGCATCATGCAATAGTAAAAGCAGGAACTGTAATCTCTAGTACTAGTCTAAAGTCATAGCTGCATGTTTGTGAAGTGCTACACATCACTTCACATACATTGTCAAGGTAGGGAATGATATATATATATATATATATATATATATATATATATATATATATATATATATGTGTGTGTGTGTGTGTGTGTGTGTGTGTGTCTGTGTGTAACAGTGATCTCATATACACACAAGTGGAATGAAATTTATGATAGACTGATATGTTCTACAGGAACATATGTCATAAGTGAAGCCACAAAGGGAATTATACTACTGTGTGGGACAAGTCACAGCTGAAGAAACTATACAGAATAGCAATCACAAAAATTATGTTAGGAATGAACATCAAGGTGCTGAATGTCAGTGACAGGTGTCACACAGTGGAGTATCACCCATTCATTCCTGATTGTTAACCTCCAGATCACTGGATTACGCATTAGTGTTGGGAACTCTTGAGTTTGTGTGTGCATCAATGAAAACTCACTGTTACGTATAATATATATAAATATATACACACACATATATATATATATATATATATATATATATATATATATATATATATATATAGGTTTACTATCAAAATCTTGTTCGCATAATGTGCGAACAAGAAAAGTCAAACGGGTATGTTAACATTTCAAATAATCAAAAAAAAATGTTGAAGTCACAATAGCGAATGCACACTAGCATTCGCTGCTGTGGATTCAACATTTTGAATGCAGATTGCACTATAATGGGGCTCTTTGAAATGTACCCTTTCCTTCACTGTAGGGGGATCTCGGAGTTTGTGTATATAAGTAGCAGGGGGGGGTGCAGGGGAGTTTACCCCCCTGCAAAACGTTCATAGGTCATGACCGGAAGTGTGGTATTTTCGGTAAAGTTGACATTCTCGAGTAATAAAATTTCCTTAAATACCTGGTTCGGTCATGTTCCTGTTTGTGAATTTGATTTCTGACATTTCGGGTCAGAAATATAAACACTCTCACGTTGCAGGTGCGAGATTTTGATAGTAAACCATATATTATATATATAAAATATACAGGATAATAACAAGGCGTACATGCAAGTAATATATTATTATTGCATTCGTCAATACCAGTCTGCAAATCTGTTTGTAATTGTACAAGTTCAGTGAAGGACACTTTCACACTGGGAAGGAAAATGTGAGATAATTGCACCCTCAGTTACATACAGTGGTGCTCTATATGCATTGGAATGGACTTCTTATATCAGGTGTACAATAAGCCAATATACCCTTTACAAATAATAGAGCCTACTGACATTACTTTAATTCTATCAGAACCACTTACTGAAGCACACTGCTGCCAAGCTTATTTGTGTGGCTGATGGCTAAGTATTATCAGTAGTAATTATTTTTTTGAGCTTTTGCCATAGGAAGAGGACTAGCAATAGGTTTTGCTGCTGAATGCCAAGCGAAATAGAGATTTCTGTTTATAAGCCATTTCTAACCGTATCTGTTGTGTGAATCTGTTTTTTGACCAGGTTAAATATGTGAATGTGATTGACAGGACAGTGATGAAAATGGGGAGCAGGCAGAGGGTAGAATAAGGGGGCATAGTAAAGGAAGAGCAGGGTGGTGATGAGAGAGGACATTATCTAGCCACTTGTTTGTAAGCTATTCTTGTATATGTACAAAGAATTTGGTAAGTTTGGATGCTCATGTCATAAATGATGTGTGACAACAAACTTCATAGTGTGGTGTGACCAATCATACCAAATGAGGCATGCAATAAGCACATATGGGCAAAGTGGAGAATTATGTATATGGTGTAATCTTTTGTGGGACAGAAGCCTTTTTGATTTTTTTAAAGAGAGAGAGAGAAACATTGGATAGGGTTTTTAGGAATAGCCGTAGTAGGTATGGAGAGTAGGTAAGGTAGCAGGTGCACACATACAGGATAGACAAGACAGAGTGAGATGGTTCTGAACACAAGAGGGAAGGGAATGCCATGATTAGGGTTAGGTATGCCATTTTTGTGGTGTATCCCCATCCAGCATGAACACAGTGGAAATCTTGTCCTCACCATCAGAGCTGTCATTACTGTCTCTTGTAGATATCTGGGACAATGCTGGATGGGGCAGAGATTTGGTAAAACACTGCAGGATTCTTTCCATACAGCTGATGCAGGCACTGAGACACCTCTCCATTATCTCCTCCACCAGTCCTGTCGGCACTTGTCAGGTAACATAATCACCACTTCTACTGCCACAACTCCCAGTGGATACCATTGTACCAGCCCTGGTACATAGCTACCTGACACAGGTAGTGCAGGTAGTGCAGGTGTTGTGGCAGTGCTGCTAGTTTGTGGCTGAGATGTGTTGGGTGCCTCTGCTGCCAGTGATGGTGCTATTGGAACCACCTGTGGAAGATGTTGGTCCAAGATGATGTGGCTGGTCTAGGTTCATGTGTTGGCAGTTGTGATGAAACAGGAATGAATGTTGAAATGCAATAAAAGCAAAAAAAAAAAAAAAAGAAAATATTGGAAATCATAACAAGAGGGTGGGGAGAGACAAAACAAATCTATATCATACACATTCTGTAATAGTTCATAGTTTAGTACTAAGCTAAGTGCCCTTGTGAGCCATTTTAACCCTAGCTAATTACCACATGTGAGAATTAAATGCTGCACCCTGTGTTGTAAGGCAAACACCTTAACCATTATGCTAGGCTCCCACCCAGAAATGAATCCTGTACCTTGTGTTTATGAGGTAAATACCTTAACCACTACATTGTTTATAAGTATTTAATGTTAATGTCACAGTAATTCCATATTCCATATACGTTTAAGATTCTTTACATCCAGATATGAACATGTAAGGCCATAAATTGGCTTACTATGACAACACTGAAATTGGCTCGGTCAACCTGCACATGGTCGAAAGGCAGTTTCCCAGGTAGGCAGAATGGCAACCCAAAATCGATCGACTTACACTACAGCGAACAGGTAGTGTTAGTCGATCATTTTGGTTCGACATTCTGCAGGGAGGTCGTGCTTCATTGAAGAACAGGTAATTAGCCCATTTTTTCACTACAGTACGTTCTCAGAGTTAGTATATTTAATGTGCAGGAGGTGTGGGGCGTGTAGCCCCTCTGCAAAATAGAAGAAGTAACTTACTGTTGAATGTAAAGTTCAACGGTACTTAATGTGCATAGCAGAAAGTGAGTGACATCTACTGCTATGTCGAATACATTGAACCATGGTGATCGATGTATTCAGTTTCACTTTGGGTTACAGTTCACAATTTCGTATTCAGCATTTTGGGTCGACCTTTGTTATTGGTCGACCGAAGCTGATTCAAAATTTCAATAGTAAACCCCATAAATTACTGGTACAAAAGTGCTATCATATTTCTGTCTCTCACAATTATAAACATTCCTCAGAAACTGTAATTATTTTATAACTAGTTTATGAAGAACAGTTAAAAATATATTGTGCTTGACTACATGTTATTTTAAGGTATGATTACAACTAGTTAAACATTGATTTGTAAAATGAATATCAGACATAGTTTCTGTTGTTTGGTACCAAACCAACATCCATTTGTGTTTACCTGACAATTGACTAATTCTAAGCTACATGAGCTAACTATACAAGTCTGTAGAGTTTGCAAATGTAGACTATGCATACTCGTATAGTTGTCTGACAACCACTTGTGACCTGCTGCCCAGATACTTGATAAACTATTATCATAGGATCATAGGAGGTTACTAGGCTAATGGCCATGGGGCCCTTACAAGCCTAGCCAAGTGTTTATCCCCAAAAAAGAAACCTCAGTCAGCACCTGTCTCCCCTGTCAATGAGGGACACAGGTGGATCCCCTGGGACAAATTTGTGGTTTCCCATTCACTCATCAAGGTTGCGATTGAAGAGGGTCAGCGAGGTACTTGTTTGACATGCATGGGAAGACTATTACAGAGATGGGGCAGTCTCTGGGAGACAAACCTGACTCTCTAGCAGGTTATGCTGATGTTGCATATTAGATTTAGGCCTTTTGGGTGGGTAATGTGTGAGGAGTTAGACTTATGGATATGGTGATATGGAGCATCTTTAGTAGGACAGGGTCCGATATTGCCTTGCAGGCGAGGCACAGATCACCTCTTTTTGTGAGGTATTTCTGTGGCCTTTCCAGTTGGTGCAGGTGTTTGGAAATGTACATACCAAATGGGGTGTTATACTCAATTTTTGGCCTAATGAGGGAGGAGTACAGGGAGGTAATAACCTTCTTTTTCCTGGATGCAATCCCTTTACTTATGAGATGAACCAAGTGAAATGCTTTTCTGACCACTGCCGGTACATGATGGTGGAATGTGAGATTGTTGTCAACCTGAGTCCCCAAGTCTCACACCACATGTTGTGTGCTTAAGGGGTTGCCATTGTTGTGGTAATCAGTAGGGGTAATGAGTAGGGGATTTGTTTTTGCCGAATGGTATGATAATACATTTTTTTGCATTTAACTTAAGGACATGATTTTGTTACCAGCCATTTGTTGCTGTGAGACCCTCTTGCAGTATGTTAATATGATTAGCGGTGACAGCACCCAACTTACAGTCATCTGCAAACTTGGTCAAACACAGGCCTTTTGTCTTTGCCTGGACTGCTGAAAAGTAGATGCCCAAGAGTAAGGGTCCCAGGACAGATCCCTGGCTAACACCACTAGTGGCATGTCTGCTGTCAGAGGTGGAGGCACCTATTTTGACCTTGTGGGTCTTATCGGTGAGCTAGTTGACCACCCATCTGATGAGATAGGGTTTTATGCCAAGTTGTGTTAGCTTTTTGATGATGCCTGAGTAGGGGATTGTGTCAAAGGCCTTGGCCAAGTCAAGGTAAGCTGTATGTACTGACTTTCCCTCATCCAAGGCCTTGGTGACAGTCTCAAAGAAGTCAACAAGGTTCAACAGGCAAGAGCTGCCCTTGACGAATCCGAAATGGGTGGGGTCAAACTGGGTCCTTGTCCTAGGATTATTTATAGGTGTGGTCTGAGTTTCAAGAACTTTTTTGATGTTATTTCAAATTTGACACCCCTGACTATTGGTAAGATGTATAAATGTGGGGCTTGTGCTCAATGTCATTATATTTAGGTTGGGAATAGGATTTCTGTCCTGGGTAGAGAATTTTTGATTAAAGGCCATTATAATTATCAGACTCAGGGTATTGTTCATGTTGCTTTATGCCAGCAATGCCCAGCCCTTTATAATGGCAAAACAGAGAGAAAGTTTAGACAAAGAATTTATGAACATATCTATGATATGAAGAAGCATAAAAGCACTAATGCCCTATATAAGCATCAGGTTAAGTGTAATCATCAGCATTTTTTATTTTCTATTTGGAAAAGGTACATGTTAATCCGGGTTCCTATTACAAGACCGAAGACGCATTCTTTTGAATGCATCTTGGTCGAACTGAAAAGACTAAAAAGGCAGAATATCGAAGTGTTTTTTAAGTGAATTCTTTCCCTGAGAATGAATTTGCTTGGCCGCTTCGTTACTTTGCCGTTTTTGGCTCTGTAGTGCGATCTCAGAGTTGGTATATTTAAGTAAGGTGTGTGTGTGGGGGGCACAGCCGTCCACATTGGGGGGTATGGGGGCAAGGCCCCCCACTTAATGTAATGTTTAAAGTGTTTTCTTCCTTTCTTTTTTTTTTTTTTTTTTTTGTTGGAACAGCGAGTTTTTCCCTTGGAAAAAAATCTGTGTTCTGACAGTTCGACATTGTAAGCTTTCGCTTATATAGGGTCGATTAATCACCGTTTGCTTTTTTAAGTGTTCAGTGATGTAATATAGACCCGTTAATCCGAGGAGTGGTCCATGGTCTATCTTATTGGAACAAAGAGAACTTTGGTGGCAAGTATTTTTGAACACTACTGTTCCCCCGAGTCTTAATGATTCTGTGAGTAGTTCCAGTTTGTTAAAGATGAAATTTTATCATAGGTGAAAAAGTATTTTATAGTTAAGTTTTTTATTATTTATAAATGTTGTGTTTATGTTGCTTTTATTATATTTTATTTTAACATTATGTGATGTTTTTATGCCCTGGCTTCTTTAAATTTTCTCTTCCTGTTACTGGTCATGTGGTTAGCCAGCAATTTAAAAGTGCACTAATGCAGTTTGTATTTTATCTGATGAAGTCTACATTCAATAGATGAAAGCTCTTCTTTATTTGATTAATTAAGCTGTGTTTGTTCGCTGGTATCCACTTTTTGTTTTTTTCTTAGTTGGTTTAGTTTTTGGCTTCAGGTGGATTTCCAGCCTCCAGTGTGGCTTCTTCTGGTATGGATTTAACATTGTTACAAGATTCAGTGCATAATCTTACTCTGCTTGTGCAGCAACTCATTGAACATACACCGGATATTCCATCCAGCATGGGCTTGGGTAATGGGCCCGAATTTAGATTTGTATCTTAGCACGCAGGGTGCATTATCTATCCCTCCTGGGCAACAGCAATTTCAACAACAGGGTCTCCGGTATGCTGGTAATGGTAAGTATCCTTCTGGCTCTGAAATTAATTCTGATCAGCCTATTACTTTGGAATCTTAGCTTAATAAATCAATGGGTTTTTCTGTTATGGCTGCCACTGATGCTGCATATTTGGATGAGCCAACTTGTCTTGTGCAACATTACCCTTTACACCAGGACTTGTTGGCTATGTTTGATAGACATGACTGCAAGCTTATGGAGCTCCTAATTAAGTACAACAAAAAGGAGATGGATGTTTTGTGCAAGGACATCAAGCAGCTTGATGCTGCTATTACTGAAGATGCAGCTTTTAAGGACTGTCATTTTAAATATCAGTCCATTTTTCTACATATTGATAATGTTTGTGCCAGTATCCCAAGCTAAGGAAGTTACAGTGTGATCGTGAGGATTATGCCAAAGGTATTGCATACCCAATGCCACCTACAGGGCAACAGAAAATCCATAACTTAAGTGATGGAGCTTTCAGACTTCACTCTGTGGCTGAGGACGACATGGATGGGACACAAGTGCAGGACCAATATGACCCTTTATTACAACCAGGTTTGTGTCGCTCGGAACGTTTGCAGAACAAGAGAACCAACTGCAATTTCTGTCAGAACCCTCCACAAGTGAGATTACAGTGGGCAAAGAGGCCTTACAGCAATGGGAGAAGAACCCAGCAGCAGAGATAAATACTAATTGTCCAGGTACTTGTTCTCTTATTTACAGTGGCCAAAGGGATTTTGTAATTTATAACTTTTCCAGTTTTTCTTTTACTGAACAATATGCTGATCTTTTTAGCCGAGGATATTCCTTTGTTCCTAGCAGATGTGCTGATGTTACTAGGTCTATATGGGACCTTAATTTGTTTACTCAAAAGCTAAACTTTGTTTTGTTATATGACTCTGGTTTTGATGGATTGCCATCTAGTGATTTAAGGCTTCCCGGTCTTTACAATCCAGATTTGCACCCATTGCTCCATTTGTCTAAGTATATTTGTGAAATGGATTTTCATCGTTTGTTAAACAAAAAACATTGTGAACATATTTGAAATTTGAGTTTTAAACAGCAGGAACTATTGCATGAGCTTAAGGGGGCTGGTTTGAGACTTATGCTTCCTGATAAAGGGGGTGGCCTAGTTATTATGGAACCAGCTGATTATGAGCAACACATTTTTAATATTCTTTACGATGGTTTCTATACTGAGGCATCTATCAATGAGGTTAATATTTCTTATCAAAGGATTGATGCTTGTTTGTATGATATGTTGATGCAAGGCCAAATTACACCTTTGGAATAGAAATTTATGTGCGTGGATCATCCCATGGTTCCTACGATATTTGTCCTGCCTAAGATCCACAAGGACATCTTTGATCCACCTTTTAGGCCTCTTGTTGATGTAGCCCATTCAAAAACTAGTTGCATTGCTAAGTTTCTTGATTGTGAATTGAAAACACTTGTCATGAATATTCCACACCTGTGTAAAGACCTGTGATTTTTTAACAAGATGTCAAGGGATTGATTGTGCTTTGGATTTCGTCTTTATTACAATTGATGTCAAGGATCTTTTTAGCTGTATTCCTCATGACCAGGGCCTTTTGTGGTTTTCTGACTATTTGGTATTTAGTATGGGATTATCACAAGACAGGGTGAATGTTTTAACTACATTGATGGAATTGGTACTGGATAACAATTATATTTATTTTCTGGGTCAGTATTTCAAACAGACTTCTGGCATTGCCATGGAGTCAGCTTGTGGTCCTTTATTTGCTAACCTCATTATGGCATCCTGAGAGAGTGATTTTCTTTTTAATTGTGATTTTTCCAGTATTTTCATTTGTATACACATTTTTGGATGATTTATTTGTAGTTTGGACAGGATCTGTCAATCTTATTTCTTTTTTATTGCTTATATCAATGGTACTACCACTTTTTTGAGATTTACCCATTCTATTGGATGTTCATAGTTTCATAGGTAGGTAATAGGCTATTGGCCCTAGGGCCTATATAAGCCTAGCCAAAAAGGTACTCTGGCTTTTGCCACCCAAGATAATAATTTTCCTGTGCCCCTGTCGAGCAGAGCCACAGAGGTGATCCCCAGGGTGAATTTCCTATTTCGCATCCAATCACCAAGATTCTTCTTGAAGAATGCTAATGAGGAGCTTTGTTTGATCTAGACAGGTAGTTTGTTCCAGAGTATGGGAAGTCTCTGGGACAGGAATCTATCCCTCTAGCATGTTCTGTTTGTTGTCGTGACAAGGTTTAGGTCCCTAGTGTGTGTAGCTTGGAGGGATTGGAATTTCTTTAAGTGGAGCATGCCCAACAGCTCTGGGTTTGACATAGCTTTGTATGTTAGGCAGAGATCACCTCTGAGCAGGCGATATGTGATGGAGTAATGCTGGAGTTTCTTGAGACAGTCTGCGTAGGGCATCTGTTTGAGGCCAGTAATCCTCTTTGTGAGGTATTTCTGTGGCCTTTCCAGTTGTTGTAGATGTCTTGTTAGGTACATACCAAAAGGGATGTTGTACTCTATAATGGGTCTAATGAGTGACGAGTAGAGGGGAACAATGACCTCTTTTTCCTGGATTAGAAGCCTTTTGTGATGAAGTGTGCCATGTAGAATGATTTCCTGACTACTGTGACGATGTGATTATCAAAGGAGAGACTACTGTCCACCTGTGTCCCAAATCTCTTATCAGAATTTCGGTATTAAGTAGACTACTACCTATCTATAATTCCAGAGTGGGTGATGGTGTCAAAAGCCTTGGTGAGATCTAGTTAGGCTGTTGTGAACCACCTTACCCTTGTCTACAGCTTTGGTGACTGCTTCAAAGAAGTCTATCAGGTTTAGGAGACATGATCTGCCTTTTACAAACCTGAACTGGGTGGGGTCCAGAGTTTGGAGATTAGTAATGTCTTTGTTTATAAGTTCCATGATGATATGTTCCATAGCCTTGCAGACCAGGCTCATTAGGCTAATGGGGCGGTAGTTCCCAGGGTCCGTGGTGGCTCCCCTTTTGTGAAGTGGGATAACCGTTGCTGTGCACCATTCAGTGTGCACAAAGCCTGAGGTGAGGCTATGATTGAACATGGTGCTTAAGTGGGGTGCCAGTTCATTCTGTAGTTCATGTAGAATGCAGCCTGGGATGTTGTCAGGTCCCATGAATTCTGTGTTCTTGGCTTTGGAGAGTGTGTTTTTTACCTGTGCAGCTATAATTACAGAAACTTTGCTTCTTCCAGTATAGAGATGGGCCCTTTGGGGGGGGTGAGAGCTGGGATAAAGGATATGACTCTATTAATTACCTGGCTGTCACCTTGAAAAGGGATAAAGGATATGACTCTATTAATTACCTGGCTGTCACCTTGAAAAGGGATCCTGTTACGGTGTTTCTTTTGTTGTATGTAGAAAGCCAACCTATTCTAATATCTTTTTGCATTTCAGCAGTAATCATCCCGTCCATCAAAAATGAGCCATTGTGAAAGGCTAAATGGTTAGGGCTGCAAGGATGGTTTCTAGTTTTGATGATTTTTTAGAAGAATGTAATACATTGTCTAATATGTTTCTGAACAGGGGTTATCCTGGTGTCTTGGTCCATTCTGTTATGAATGAGGTTGTGGGGAAGAGAAGATCCAATTTTTATTGTCCTCTATTAAGATTTAATTCTGATACATCTAGTTTTCATATTGGACAAGGCTCATTTTCATTGTCACCTGGTGACTTTAATGTTTTTGGCAACTTTCCTGATAATTTGAGTAATTCATATAGCCATTCCTTTATTACCACCTACAGCCTTGACAGTGCCCATACTGCCTCTATTTTATTAAAGAATTGGGAACTTTTCTCCTTTGATAGAAATTTAATTGACAAATCAGGTCCTAGTCCTAGGATTGTTTATAGGCATAGTCCGAGTTTCAAGAACTTTTTTGATGGTATTTCAAATTTGACACCCCTGACTATTGGTAAGATGTAGAAATGTGGGGCTTGTGCTCAATGTCGTTATATTCAGGTTTAGAATAGGATTTCTGTCCTGGGTAGAGAATTTTTGATTAAAGGCCATTATAATTGTCAGACTCAGGGTATTGTTTCTATTGCTTTATGCCAGCAATGCCCAGCCCTTTATAACAGCAAAACAGAGAGAAAGTTTAGACAAAGAATTTATGAACACATCTATGATATGAAGAAGCATAAAAGCACTAATGCCCTATATAAGCATCAGGTTAAGTGTAATCATCAACATTTTTTTATTTTCTATTTGGAAAAGGTACATGTTAATCCGGGTTCCTATTACAAGACCGAACATGCATTCTTTTGAATGCGTCTTGGTCGAACTGAAAAGACTGAAAAGGCAGAATATCGAAGTGTTTTTTAAGTGAATTCTTTCCCTGGGAATGAATTCGCTTGGCTGCTTCATTACTTTGCTGTTTATGGCTCTGTAGTGCGATCTCGGAGTTGGTATATTTAAGTAGGGTGTGTGTGTGGGGCACAGCCCCCCACATTGGGGGGGGCAACCCCCCCCCACTTAATTTAATGTTTAAAGTGTTTTCTTTTTTTCTTTCTTTTTTTTTTTTTTTTTTGTTGGAACAGTGATTTTTTTCCCTTGGAAAAAAAATCGCTGTTCTAACAGTTCAACATTGTAAGCTTTCGCTGACGTAGGGTTGATTAATCACCATTCGCTTTTTTAAGCCTTCGGTGATGTAATATAGACCTCTAAATCCAAGGGGTGGTCCATTGGTGGCAAGTACTTTTGAACACTACGGTTCCCCTGGGTCTTAATGATTCTGTCAGTATTTCCAGTTTGTTTAAGATGAAATTTTATGATAGGTGAAAAAGTATTTTATAGTTAAGTTTTTCATTATTTATAAATGTTGTGTTTATGTTGTTTTTATTATATTTTATTTTAACATTATGTGATGTTTTTATGCCCTGGCTTCTTTAAATTTTCTCTTCCTGTTACTGGTCATGTGGTTAGCCAGTAATTTAAAAGTGCACTAATGCAGTTTGTATTTTATTTGAGGAAGTCTACATTCAATAAATGAAAGCTCTTCTTTATTTGATTAATAAAGCTGTGTTTGTTTGCTGGTATCCACTTTTTGTTTTTTTCTAAGTTAGCTTAGTTTTTATTTTTCCAAGTCAAGGTAAGCTGTATGTACTGACTTTCCTTCATTCAGAGCCTTGGTGACAGTCCCAAAGAAGTCAACCAGGTTCAACAGGCAAGATCTGCCCTTGACGACTCCGAAGTGGGTGGGGTCAAGTGGTTGGAGATTGTTTTTGTCCTTGTTTATGAGATACATAATAATATGCTCCATGGCTTTACAAATCAGACTTGTGAAGCTAATGGAGCGATAATTTCCAGGGTCAGTAGTGGCACCACCTTTGTGCAAGGGGATGACAATGGCAGTTCTCCACTCTGCTGGAATGAAGCCTGTGCTTAGGCTGTGGTTGAATAGGGTGCTTAGTGGCAAAACTAATTCTTGCTGGAGATGGTACAGAAGACAGCCTGGGATACTATCAGGTCCAATGGAATCTGTGTTCTTTGCCTTGGATAGGGCCTTTAACACTTGATCTACAGAGATGTGAGGTGCGGGACAAGTATCGGGGATGTCAAATGGGCCTTTGGGGGGGTATAGGGGGTGAAGGTTGCACTGAACCTATCTGCTAGCAGGTTGGCTAAGTCAACAGGATATGTGTAAGTGGTACTTTTAAGTACTAATTCAGAACAAGCCTGGGTTTTGTCGTGGAAGTTCCTGACATAACTGAAGAAGGCTTTGTGGTTTCCCTTTGTTTCAGAGGCTAATTTCAATTCAGAATTGGCTTTGGAGGTTTTCACTAGTGATCTAATTTGCTTGTTGAGGCTGAGGAGTGAGTTTTTCCAATTTGGAATTTGTTCCTTTTTACCCTTGGGCAACAGTTTCTTCTATTTGTTGTAAAGCCAGTTGATAGAGGATGTCCACCAGGCAGGTTTATGTTTCCTTGAGGAGCAGGTGTTAGTTCTGTTATGTATGGCTGAGTCCATGAAGTTGTACAGCTGCTTGTATACTGCAATGGCGTACTGTTCAGCATAGTTGTCTGTATCCTGTGAGGGAGGCAGTGGTGTGAAGCTACAGATACCCACCCTTAGAAGGTTGTAGTCAGCTTTTGAGAAGTTTTTTAGCCTGGTTATGGTTGGAGGTGTGTGACAGAAACTTTGAATGAGACAGACCTATGATCTTATTTCATGAGAGAAGAATGTACTATGGGGGTGGTGCAGCAGCCACCCATGTTGGTGAGAATCAAGTCCAGAATGTTATCTTCCCTTGTGGGGGATGAGGTGAGCTGGTCTACTGTGTTAGAAGTGATGAAGTCAAAGAATCATTGGGTGAGTGCATTAGTGCAGAATTGTTCACCCAGTCTATGGTGGTGTAGTTGAAGTCACCAAGGATCAGGGTGTTAGGGAGTACGTTGATGGAGTCAAGTAGGTCCGGGTAGGAGGAGTGGGTGTCCTAAGTTATGGATGGGAGGTCTATACCTGGCTATAACTTGGATGGGTGTCTTGTCAACTGTCAGTTGCACCTGGAGTAATTCCAGTGCATCATGCTGGCAAACCAGTCTGGAGGTAGGCCTGTCCTTAATGAAGATAGAGACTCCACCACCCTTAGTCTTCCCGATGTCATTCTGAAGTCAGAACGTATGGAATGAGGTATAGCCTGGTATGGCAGAGGTGCTCTCTGCACCTCTGAACCAACTTTCCATGACCACACAGGCATTGGCATCTTCCAGTTTGAGGAGAGCCTCCAGTGAGTGCATTTTCAGGTTAAGGCTGCTAGCGTTAAGCAGCATTACCTTCAATTTGCTTTTTGACAGATCTTTTATGTTGGAATATTTGTCTTTGGGACATTGCCTAAAAAAGCACAATGGGGGAGGCAAGAGCCTTAGCCAGGACCCAGAATCCAAGGGGTGACTGGTGAAGCCCATCTCTGGCAAAGCATCAAGGCTTGTCACCCATGTCATCCCAGGCAGACAGATACTGGATACCCTTGGAAGGACACCAGAAACTAAGTTGTTGAAGTCAATTATTTTTTGTTGGTATTGTAGTATCATTCTTTGTGAAGGTAGGATGCTGCTTAGTGCTAGGGTCATACCTGCCTGGGAAACATACTCTGAGAGCTCAATCATGTCTCTCTTCATATAGTTCAGGAGGTATGTGTCAAGTCATTCACACCAGCATATACAATGACAGAGTCATTGTACCTGTTGTGGAGAGACTTAAGTGCGTGCATGATGTGGTGGATTCTGGCACCTGACAGACAATTGACCGTGACCTTCTCCTTGTTGAGCCTGGTAAGGGGGACATTGGTGTGTCTCACAATTGAGTCGCCAATGACTAATATGTTTGGTTTATTGTTATGCCTTATGGGCTGCGTTGGCTTATTGTTATGCCTTACGGGCTGTGTTTGTGAGAGACTGGTGTGTTGTCTGCTGTGTGTGATGTGTTTGGTGTTGTGTGTGAAATGTTTGTGAGTGTGTTTTGGAGGTCTCTGTTGTTTAGGTAAGTTTTTATTGAGGACCTCTGCATAGTTGGATGTGTGCTGTGCTTGGCTATGAGATGTGGGTGGCATGGTGTTTGTGCTGGCTTTCTCCTCTTTGTCAGTTAAAACTATTACTATTATGAAATGGCAAACAGTCATACCTGAACCCATACTTACCCTTTCCTTTGCCTGTCTGAGGCATTGCAGTCTCTCCTGATGTGCCTCCCATTTTCCTTCAATTTTTGCTGGGGCTACACATCAAAAAACAGTAATGAAAACTTGTGTGTGTGTCTATGTCATGGTAGTTTATTACATGGCTATGGGACCATATACTTACACAACTGAGTTGTAGCATGGGATCTATAATGATCCATCCATTGCCTGAGAAGGTCCTATTTTTGCCTTTCTAAGCAACTGTAATGGTGGTAACACTGTTCTCCCATTCATAGGATACCAGCAGCTCAGGAGACAGCGTTGGCTAAACTATTCCATGACTCAGCCTTGCACTGAGACCTGGTATCACCACCCTGCAGAAGCCTCTAGATGTAGCTTTAATGAGGTGTGCTACAAAAAATGCAAGGCTCCTCCTCACAACACCTCTGTGCTTTACCCTCATCATTCATCAAAAGCATAGCTGGTTTAGCCAGCAGCCTGGGCCAGCCAGTACAAAACTTTGATGTTTCTTCTACTGGAACACTAATTAATTTGCCAAGTGCATGGCACACATACCCTCCCTCTTGCCTCAGCCATTCGGCTCTCATTTCTGTGCCCTGCTCCCAACTCTCCTTCAATATATTTTATTAAAAAAAATAATTAATTATTTTAAACTGTGCAAACAGTTATTACAGTTTGTACCCTGCCTGCATTTTTTTTAACTTTTAAAGTGCAGCAAACTGCTTGCTACAATGTAGCAAGAAGTTGCTACAGTTTAGACCACACACAAAGTGTTACAGCACTCAGGTGTGATCACAAATGCAATACTGGCTTTTAAAAGCAGGCATTGCATTAAAGAGAGATCAGTATCAGCTGACTGCATTCCCCCCAACCCTTTGTATCCAGGGCAGTTGCCCCTCTCACCCCACCCTAGCTACACTACTGTCATTCATCTGCTATGATGGTAGTATGAGTTTGTCATGTGTACTGATCATAATATATATGCTCCACAGCAACTCTAGCTCATGCTGGTTACTGTTGATATCTCAGTTACATCTCAATTAACATTGTTCCACTTCAAGGCATGAACTCAGGGATTGTTTATAGCATTCATAACATTAAGTCTGACACAAAATATATAATAACCTGCATAATATTGCTGTTCTTCTGTGTTGTCCTGATGTACACTTTGTTTTAGTATTACAGAAAGCATTGTTGTGACATAAAAAAATTAAAAAAAAATGTTTTTGATAGCGCCTTGAAATACAACCCATGACATAAACTGCTGAGCTCTGTGTATTAATATAGCAATAACCCATGCCTGGGTGTGGGTAATGCTGGATTTACCCACGGTTGGTGTGGTTTGGTCACGAGGGCGAAGCACAAGTGGCCAAACAAAGCCAACCGTGGGTAAATCCAGCATTAACCACACCCAGAAGTGGGTTATTGCTATTATACAATGACATTATTTAAGAAAAAAAATAATTACTTTTCTTAAATAATAGCATTGTATAATGCCTCCTTGCTGCCCTTACGCAGCTGGCTGGTATTCTGTGGCAGTTCTGATGTACTGCGCATGCGTATGCCTATGCAGTACATCAGAGCTGTGGGCAAAAGCAACGGAGAAAGCAAGATCTCTGTTGTTTTTTACTGTTTTGCTATGTTAAATGGGTTTAACATAGCAAGACAGCTTTAAAAAAAGCAACGGAGAATCTCTGTTGCTTATTTTAAAGCTGTCTCGCTATGTTAAGCTATGTTAAACCCATTTAACATAACGAGAAAGTTTTGCAAAAAGCAACGGAGAAAGCAAGATCTCCGTTGCTTTTTACAAACTGTTTTGTTATGTTAAATGGGTTTAACATAGCGAGACAGCTTTAAAATAAGCAACGGAGATCTCCGTTGCTTATTTTAAAGCTGTCTCGCTATGTTAAACCCATTTAACATAGCGAGACAGCTTTAAAAAAAAAGCAATGGAGAAAGCAAGATCTCCGTTGCTTTTTACACACTGTCTAGCTATGTTAAAGGAGTTTAACATAGCGAGACAGCTTTAAAAAAAGCAACGGAGATCTCTGTTACTTTTTTTAAACCTGTCTCGCTATGTTAAACTCCTTTAACTTAGCGAGACAGTGTTTTAAAAAAGACTTATACTAATGGAAAAAGTCCGGGCAACCAGACCTTTTTCCATTAGTATAAGTCGATTTACAACGTGCACGCTGACCAATCAGCATGCACATTTTGGAATATTAATGGGGGGTCATGGTATAATTAGCAACATGACAGGATAATTGGCATTACAAATCTGTAGGGTAAAAACTACAAATGTGTTGATTTCTGGGAATATGCCCATGTAATATAGCCTACGTCTTTATGATCATTGGGAAATATACAGTACACATTGTACTACTGTGCATATGTCATCATGTCTATAAAGTACTAATTTTTCTGGTCAAGTCTGTCATGTGATTATGTTGTTCTGTACTACATATGCAGACTGACATAGGAATTCTCAAATCAAGACCTGTGCAGTGTATAGCAACCATATAACTGTTGTACTATACACTGTTCCTTCACTTGAGTAATAATTTGAGACACAAATGCTTTTCTGTAGAATACTTTCTCTTTGCATTAATTGTTTTTATATCTTCAATGCTAACTGATGCATGCCAATGCCAAGCTAAGGTGCATGGACAATGACAATGGCAAAGTCTTAGCGCATATGTAATTATTTTCTGAGATTTTGCCATCAGATGAAAAGAACCATTTCTTTACAGCCATTGCTGACTACTGGTACTGCTGTGTGCCAATTGCAGTACAAAGACTGAACACAAACATAGCATTTGCTGTTCTTTTCCACATGTGTGATGTGCTTCTGTTTTAACTGACATCATTATTATTTTATGAGAGGCAAATATTGAGGAAAGGCCCATACAGACTGTACATGAGGGGAAGTAGTGTGAATGCATATTTTCAAAGTTGTTTTGATGTGTTCTTCATAAGTACCTTGATACTTATGTTTTCTCATTTTTTGTACATGCACACAGAAATATGTTATTACTATTATTAGTGAGGCAACCACTACAGGAGATATATAAGTAACATTTTCAGGTTTATTACTCACAGTCAACAAATATATTTCAACATCACCATTATAAATTGCACATGTGTCTAGAAAGTGCAGGATACATTACATCGCATTATTATGACACATAGAAATATATAGGTGCAGTATCCATTATGTGGATTAAAACCTTGCATCTATTACACTGTCATTCAGTACGTACTTCATTAACACATAGCACAATTTAGGCAGTTAAAGATAAAAGTAATTTTCTGCATTCATTAATGTTCAGTATGCTTTGTAGTGTGTACTTCTGTTAAGTCTCATTTATGTGACTGAAGGCCAGGTCTTTGCCCATGTAGAATATTTTTTTTTCCCCATAGGATGAGAAATGTCACTCAATAAAGGACACTGATAACTGGCACCAAACTGCAATGCCAAACGCACAAAGGATGAAGCAAATAAAACTGACAAATCAGTCTTCTGATTTATTAACTTTGTGGGTTTTAACAAATAAAACGTATATTAATTATTCATACTTTCAGTTTATCAACACCTTCACAAGATTTGAACACTGCACCTACAACATTTCATTGGAACTGCCACCAGGAACATGGTGCTCCACATAAATAGTTAAGCAAAAAGCAGAAAGTCAACTACATTTTCAGATCATTGTATGTCTGAAATGAGCACTTATGTTTCTTGTTTCACTATAGTGATGGTATCAGACTTTGTTTTTATTTTTCCTTATATGGTACAATTGTGTTATTGGGAGTATTGGCCACATGAAGATGATAATGATTTATGAATGTGAGGGTAGAAACATTTTCTGCAAGGCAGACTTACTCATAAAATTGGTGTGCATTACTTTATTTTACTACCTTTGTGACAGGCATGTCTTAAAGCACGGCATACATATAATCCATTGTTTTAAAGTGTATGTATGCCTTAGGTTTTAAGCTACATTCACAGTGTTGTGGATTGTTCACATTGTTACTCATCATCATCCACATCTGAGATGTGTACACAGTCACCTCACATAAATGTTACAATATGTGGGTAAATATGGGTATCAAAGTTCAGTTCTATTTCAGTGTGAATATAACTTAAACCTATTTGTAGGACTTACTTGTCTGGCATCCTCTGAAGGTGTGATCTTCATCAGCATGATTATCTAACACATCATGAAGTGAGCTGTACTGCTAATGAGACAAACGTCTAAGGCATTAGCCAGGGAAAAGTCTTAATCCCCAATCTGCTGCTTAGGCATGTGCACATCATTGTGTAAAAACCAACACCATGTTTATCTCCACAGCACATTGTGCAAATTGAGTGATTCAGAAAAAGATTAACATATGTCATGTGCCCAGTGGGGTTTATCTACACCTTATAAACATGACATGGGTTATGGAATTTCCGTCATGCAAAAGAATATTGCTTGTTTGTCAAGTGCTGCCGAACGTACCTCTCAACTGTCCAGATATTCATAAAATGTCCAGATTTTTACCTATATTTTGGTCTGTTCCACATAAAATGTGTTTTTTGGCAAATTATTAATGACTGAAGTCCCTAAATAATGGTAAACACTTGAGTTTTGGACTTAAAACCATTCAGAAAATATGTGCTAATACAAAACCTGTCACTCTAACAACTTTTTTTTATTTTATAAGGGCAATATTTCAATACTGCCCATATTTGTTGGCCTTTGTTCCCCCCATTATTTTTAGCTATGTCCAGATTTTTTGCATTCAGAGGTTGAGAGGGATGCTGCTGAACATACTACTGTCAACATTTTCACTATAGGACTAGGGAGGATGATCTATGACATAAATCAAGGTATGTGTTCCTCCATACAGCTGCTCATTCTTTCTATGCTTGTACAAATTGATGATGTGCAGTCTGTCCTGCAGTGTTTCAATACATTCTGTACAGCTCAATGAACAAAGTACCTCGCAAGGATGGCGTACCCGGTCAAACAAACATCATAGTACCACCAACGACCAGCAAAAAGGCGATAGTAGACACCAACACAAAAGCAATTTTTCTGTTATTCCTTTATTAAAAAATAAATATATTCCAGACCGGTTTCGGCTATCCAGCCTTTTTCAATGGATTTCAAAAGTTTTAATATGTTAAAAATTTCACCTGTATTTATACTAATCCCTGATTAGAAGGAAACAGTGGTATAGCCCAACTTAGTGGGTGGAGTATCCAAATGCACATTATATTCCTAAATAGGCTACTGTGCTTAATAAATAAACAATACAAACAGCAGTTTTATAACTGTGTAATGTGCTACATAATGTTAGGAAGAGCGAAAAGTTTTTTAATAAGTGGTCTAACATACCTACAAACAAATCATAATAAGAGCCAAAAAACATACTGCAAAAGATTAGTACTAATACTGTAATCTATACTGTCCGTTATATCCATGTTCTAGACCTGTGATATTATAAACCACAGTTGTTACTATATGAAATATAACTTAATCTCTGCTGAAAATAAATATCCAGGCTTTGATAATATAACTAGTGAAAGTACATTGTACAATCAGCAGACTAATCATTAATAAAATTGTTAAAGAACTTTTTCTACGATACACCAAGCTGAATTCTGCATGACATGGGTATTTTATGTGAAATATCTAGTGTTTTATAAAATTGTTATTGTTAGTCACAAAAATGTACAATCTATGACTATTTGTAGATACCCATATGGTTGACATCTAAATACACTTCCAATTCCATGGAAAAAATATAACTTATCGATGTTTAGTTTGACAAATAAACAAATTTGGATAGCACAATCACCCTGATATTACTCCAACTGATCCAGGATAACCACATGATCAGTTTGAATCTGCTGGTTGCCAGGTGGTTCATAAATGATCATTCAGACCCGGTGAAAATAGACCCTCAAGGTTGGTAATCCAATATTGTTCTTTGTGATTCAGAATTGTATGCCAACCCTGTTGGTTACTTCTATCTCCCTTGATTTTATCAATAATCATGAACATGAAATGGGCATTGGGATGTTGGATAGTATGTCTGTATAGGGCATTTGTTTCTTTTTTATTCCTAATATCACTTCTGTGTTCAGTCATACGTATTCTTAGTGATCTTGATGTCTGACCAACATAAAATGCTTTGCACCAAGTGGCTAAATAAATAACCCATGTACTGCTACAATTTCCAAACACCCTAATTTGATATACACGGTTTGTGTTGGCATTAGTAAATTCCTTAAGTGTACTAATCTGTGAGCAAGAATTACAGTGGCCACAAGGGAAGGTACCTGGAAGTTTATCACCCATTATGGTAGTTTGTTGGTATACTGCACCTCCCCCTTTATGTTTATAGTGTGAAAAAAGATTCCCTAATGTTTTCCCTCGTCTGAATGATACCTGGCACCTGGAGCCCAATAGTGTTCTCAACTTGTCATGTGCCAAAAGAATGTTCCAGTTTGAATTCAGAACATCCCTAACCAAATGTTGATTTCTGCCATAAGTGGTCACGAACCTCAGAGTAGAATCTGTCTTAGTATTACTAGATCTCTTGTATTGTAACAAGGTTGTTCTATCCAAGGTATTACACCATTGACTTGCTCTATTTATATCTACGTCTCTATAACCCCTGTCTCGGAATCTATGATATAAATCCTTCCTGGCATGTTCAAATTCTTTCTCAGATGAACATATGCGTTTTATACGCATAAATTGAGATTTTGGGATGTTGCGGATGGTGTGGTTAGGATGCATACTGGATGCATGTAGCAATGTATTATATTGAGGGTATTTTCAAAATGTTTTGGTACTTAAAGTATGATCTTCATTTCGATAAACTGTGACATCCAAAAAATCTATGGTGTTATGATGACACGTAACCGTGAATTCAATACCCCATATATTACCATTCAAATAATCAAAGAATTCTTGTAAGTATGTTCCATCAGCCCTCCATACCATCCAACAATCATCCAAATATCGTCGCCAGATATCAATTTCCACCATGTATATATTGTGTGACGTATCATATATCATACATTCTTCAAAATAAGCCATGAATAAATCCGCATATATGGGTGTGAAAGAGGCTCCCATTGCCGTGCCCTGCAGCTGCCAAAAACATTCCCCATGGAAATAAAAAACATTTTTATTCAATACATGTTCTGCCATGCAGACTAATAGGGTGTTAAATCCTGGTGGATACAAAGCAGATCTTTCCAACCAATATGGTAATGCTTGTAGTCCTGCCCAATGTGGTATGCTCATATATAAAGATTTAACATCCAACGTGCACATTAACCACCCTTGTTCAAGTTGTGTATCATCTATGATTTGTAGGAAGTGCGTCGTGTCCTGTAACCGGGCCCTGACAGATGTCAACAAGGGCTTCAGGTATTGTGTTAAAAATGCGGATAGAGGTTCAGTTAAAGAACCTATACCCAACACAATGGGTCTACCTGGGGGTTTAGAAATAGACTTATGAATTTTCGGAAGAAGGTAAAGTATTTGTTTTTGTGGATCCTTAACTGTAAGATGTTTTACCATATTTTTTGTTATGATACCCTCTTCTTCCGCTAATTTTAAAAAAGTGTCTATTTCTTTCTTAAAGACAAAAGTAGGGTCGATATACATTTGCATATAGCACCTAGTATCGGCCAGTTGCCTCTTTCCTTCATTAAGATATTCCCCAATATTCATTACCACGACAGCACCTCCCTTGTCTGCAGGCAGAATAGCAATATTATGATTGTGCCTAAGTTCTTCAAGAGCAGCTTGTTCCATGTACGAAATGTTTTGGCCCAGAATGTATGATTCTTTATGGTGGAAATGTAGATCCCTTAATACAGATTGTTGGAATATAGAGACATGTTTGTTCATGGGGGGTTGAAAATCTGATTTCAAAAACTTAAATTCTTGTGATCTTTGAGAGATATGATCTGAAAAAAACAGTTTTAAATTAAGATTACGACAGAATGACAAAACATCATTAACAATATTATATTCATCAGTAAAAAAGCCAGGAATAAAACCAAGGCCTTTATTAAGTAGTAATGTTTGTGCATCTGTAAGTTGTACATCCGATAAATTCAATACATTGTGAAAACCTGGTTCAGTTATCTCAACATTGTTTGTATGAATACATTCTGTTCCAGTTATCTGAAATGTACTTCTTGGGTGTCAGGCACCGCACATTCATGTGCACAGACTTTTTTAGTATTATTGTAACATGCTATAAGTTTTTAAACTGTTAGTGAGTGATTTCTGTAAGTTTTTTTTATATTATCCATATTGTTTCACTGATTTTTCTTCTACTTAGTAGGTGTACAGAGAAATACGTATAGGACATTACAGTGCTTTTTTCTATTTGCATGGGTTACACCGATGTTTTCTGTTATGTTTGAGAACTTGCAGTGTTGTTTAGACTGTTGTTTCTGTTATGCGACTCACTGACTGCATATTGATATATTTTGCTGCATAACACTACTGTGTGTATGTTAAGTTGTGTGTTGATATCCATTTTTTGTTTCATAACAGGGATATATCTCCCATATCTAAAAGTAAGAAGGGGTCATCCTCAGAGAAGCCTGCTTTCTGAGATGCTGAGACTGAGGTCATACTACAGGCCCTCTGTCTCTATGGTGGACAGCTGCTTGAATTATGTGCCTCTAACGAGCCTTTCAGTGTCTGTGTCTGACAGCAGGTGGTTGACGTTATCACTGCTGTTGGTGGTCATGACCAATGTCAGAGCCTAGACAGTAGAAGCATGACTGATCACTGTGGATTAGCCCACCATCCCTCCACAGATTGCAGCACTGACATCCAGCATTTCAGGGTCCCAGGCTGTCAGCACTGCCTCCACAACCCCTACCCTACCTGCCCCATCTGCATCAGGTAGCTCTGCCTGGCAGCTGGTACACTGGCACCCTCTGGGAGTAGTAATAGTGGAGGCAGGGATTTTGTTACTTGCCAAAAGCTGACAGGGCTGAAGGAGGGCATAATGGAAAGGGGTCTCTGTGCCTGAATCGGCTATATAAAAAAGTTTTTTCTGTCACACTACCAAGAGGATGCCATTCCGAACACTAGCTCTGAAGGTGAGGCGTAGATTCTCACTGTTCTCAGGCTTGACGTGGGTGTGCCTCTGTTGTTCCTGGCCTATACCCAATCATGGTGTCCCGCAACCTTTTGTGTTTATCACTATCCTTGTCTGTCTTGTAGTCCTGTATAACTGCTCCTGCTTCCTCACTAACCTTCCTACCTGACCCTCACATTCCTAAGAACCTTCCCCAACATTCCTCTCTCTCTTTCAAAGAAAAATAAATAAATAAATAAAAAATGGGCACATGTCCCACAAAAAATAACCCATACATAGCTCTCCATTTCACCTATGTGTCTTCTTGACACACTTGATTTCGTATAATTGGCTATACAACATTGTTCTGTTGTTGTCAACTACCCTTGGTGTGGTGACAGTCTATATTCAGCAAATTGCTGCTACATTTCTACATTTATGTTGTGAAAAGTGGATATCTATTTTTCTCTCCCATTACCTTCCTGCAAATTCCTCTATTCCTTCCCATGTCCTCCCCTTTGCTTGCCCCCCTCCATTTCTCCACTTTCCTATCAACCCCTTTTTTACACATTTAATCTGGTCAAAAAATAGAAAAATGTATAACACCCACGACCAGAAACGGCCCATGAGAAAGTCCTCACTTTTTTCTGTCATAATTTTAGTGGACTTTGATGTCACCCAACAATAATGAATGACGGTGAATGACTGTTCATGTCCTATGGCAAAACCTGGTCAGTTATTGCCATCACCTGCAATACTTCATTTCTGCTCACACAAAGTTGTTTAAACATGCTGCTTCATTGGAATACAGAGTAAAGGCAGACTAAATGAAATCACTGGCATCAATTACTCTCACAGTTCTTTGACTATCGGATGTAGCTAAGAGCTAAGTACAACATCTTCTGTGGAGTGATGATATAAATCACTTATCCGAAGAGTCATTTTTGACCATAACATCAAGGGTTTGATTCCAGATGTATGTTGTATTATTGTAAATAGAAGTTAATACAAGTTACTTCAAAGCTGGTACCAGAATTTATATTTGTTGCCCACTGCCTCTGTTGCAGAGCTGATAGGGAAAGCACACAATACCTGCAATATTACTTTAAGCCAAAAAAGACTGCAAAATCCGGCACCTCTAGTTCAGGACAAAGAAATCTGAGTTACTCTATATACCCACACCTTCTAAGTGACAATGTAATAGAATATTGCTGGTGGCAGAACTGAAACAGATAATATTGTATGAAACAGTTTATTAATTAAAAATACTGTATTAGCACACCTGCAGTAATGTCACAGCCTTTCTTATTACAGTTGGATACTAAACGGTGTGATATTATACAAGCAGTGCTTATTGTTGATGGGATACTAAACCAATGCAGGACACATAAATGGCAGGACACACTAATATATATTCTGGTTGTACAGTCAAATGTCAGTCTAAAAAGTATGCATTCATATGCCCTAGAGCATGCGTTAAATTGTGAGATACCTGGAAGTAAGCATCTGAGCACAATCATATTCAATTTCAGAATTTAAACTGATGTAATGAAAACAAATTTGAGTACAGCTGGACAGATAATTTACTAAATGGATAGATGACAATATTGCTCAGTTCTGAAATAATAGTCTAGAATCTGGACTAGTTAAAAAGCTTGCAAAATAGCAAAAAGTACTTGGGTTTACAGTACCAGAATGCTTGGTGAATATTATAGTTCAGCCTACAAGCCATAAAATAAAACAGAAAGACATAATTAACAAAGTAAAATGATGGATCTGTAAAACAGTAAGTATGTAAAATAATGTTAAGAATAATACAGCTTCAATAAATACGTATTTATGCTTAAGTAGTTCCTTAAATTACAGATACAGCAATGGCTGAAGCGGGAACAGGTGCAATACTAGGTGTAGATAATAAATGTTCAAAACCAGCAAGGCAGCCAGAACAGTGAGCTGAGTGCAGCCCCAGTGGCAGCACCAGCAAGCATTCCCATGGCGACCTGCTCTCCTTCTGTTGGGTGGTATCGATTTTCACGTATAATGACATGTGATGCACCTGGTGAGAATACAGAAAGAAAGATGTTAAACAACACATTAACAGCTGCAAAGGTTCCTTTTCTTTTTTTTATTAGTCTCTGAGCTATATCTCTGCTATAGCATGCAAACCAACTGCTGCTTCCACTCACACCGCATTTACAAGATGAATAATTATACAAAAATGTCTTCATTTAGTAAATGTAGTGCAAGTAAATCATTTAGTGAATGCAGTGCCAGTAAATCATTTAGTAAATGTAGTGCCAGTGAATCATTTAGTAAATGTAGTGCTAGTAAATGTTACAGAAGTTTTTCATTTACAAAACATTCTATTGCCTCCAACGGTCCACCCTCAAACTTTGGGCAACTGCATTGTGACTAAAAAAGAGGATTATGATTGCGTTGCCAATCATAACCAGCTTATTATGTGTTTGAGACATGGATCCTAAGAAATTCACCCCAAAAGAGAAGCTCAAACAAACGAATCTTGGCATCTGTGTCGAGAACACATAACGTAGGGTTATGATCAGAGAGCCTAACATAATTTTTTGTAGTACATGTGGCTTTATCTGCTCCACGTACTACTAGTTGCAGAATAAAACATTAAATGTTTGCTGGCTTTTAAAACCTTATTGCATTTAGTGAGTGCTCTAAGAAAGGCAGTAACACACTCTTCTATGTTATGCAAAGTCAGGGGCACATTAACAGCACAAACAGCAGGCAGAAATAAATCTGTTTTTAATTGTGCCTCTGTCATTTGCTGGTCAGTACTGGCAGATTTAACTCTGTAGTGAAATACATGCACTTAACAACTAAAGCAGGGGTACTTAACAGTTGATAAGATCAGTCTTCATGCTATAGAAGCACAACTGTGACGTTACCATGCCTTCTGTGGCCTAACCGACTTTTAGAAATATAGCACATTTCTGGTGAAAGTGTTGCTGTGATATACTTTGTAAGTGTAGAGCCAAGAGTGTATAAGAGGCACAGTATACTAACCTCAAAAAAAGGCATAGCAAAATTAATTTAAAATGGGTGGCGAAAGCCAAACACACTCTGGCTAGGCTTATAAATGCCCTAGGGCAGATAGCCTAGTATGAACCTATGAACCTATGAACCTATAAACTGATTTGTCTTTTTCTGGATATTAGAGAGTAATCACTGTGCTCTATGCACAACAAAATTATTTTACACATACATCTTTTTTTAGTAGACATACATGAATACATTTTCAAATAACAAGTTTAGAACAGTGAGATCTTTATTACTGCATGCTTCATTGAAATGCAACTCCAGAAGTTCTGAAATCTGCAATAATGTGATACCAGGAAGTTATATCTGACCATGCACATTTTTTTTGGTGGAATCATGCTTTTGCACGTAAGCAACAAAATGTGACGTTACCATGCCTTCTGTGGCCTAACCGACTTTTAGAAATATAGCACATTTCTGGTGAAAGTGTTGCTGTGATATACTTTGTAAGTGTAGAGCCAAGAGTGTATGTAGTTTGGTACAGCATGTAGGCACAATTATAAATTTTGGAAATGTTGCACCAATGAATCATATTCCTTTGTCTACCAGTTTCGTGGCAATAACACCATTTTTTTTTCCTTCTGAGTTTTCTTTGTACAGTTTTAATTTAATAATTGTTCTGTTATAGACTAGGTGTAGTTCTAACCCTCCCCCCAAACTTAAGCAGCTATATTGATTAATATAAATTATTTAAATTAAGGGTGGCACAGTGGTATAGTGATTGGCATTTATGTCTTACAGTACTTGGTTTCCAGTTCAGTTCTCAAATGGGGTGCCTTCTATGCAGAGTCTCTGTATCCTTTCTGTCTACAAATTATTTTTGGGTTGGTACCCAAATTTCTCCCTTATCCCAAGGATCGCCATAGGTGAGTGAGTGAGTGAGTGAGTGTGTGTGTGTGTGTGTGTGTGTGTGTGTGTGTGTGTGTGTGTGTGTGTGTGTGTGTGTGTGTGTGTGTGTGTGTATACTTCTTGTAATGGATTGCGTTGCTTGACCAGTTACTCTGTTTTGCAGTTCAGCTCCCCCATAACCCTCCATTGGATTATGTGGGTGATTTAAGTTAAATATATAGAATACTTATCAAACAGTCTTATTCAAGTAATATTTCCACTTTAAATAGCTTGGCAGTGCACTTAGAGTTGCATTTAAGATTTTAATAAACAATGTACTAAGGGGCCTAACACAGTTACCTTGTCTATTAAATTTAAAAATGCAGCAGTCTGAGCAAATGCACTTACATAATTTAGGCAAATAACCAGTAAATTTAATCAATGAAATCAAGCACAGCAGTTCAAAATTCTTAATTAGCACCCTGAAACTATAGTGCTTACATTTTTAAAAATTCCATCTTAATATCTGACAAGTACTACATTGTTTTTTAACATTAGAGATGAAGTAGTTTTCAAGAATATAACATGATAATTCATTTTGAAAAGGTCTTTATTAATTATGGTGCCTCTAAAAGAATACACAGGATGAAATACAAAACACTGGAAAAAATGGCTGCCATTGACATTTCAATGGAAGAAAACACTTGTAAGAGGAGACTGTGAAAAAAGGCACTACACATCCCTATATTACATATGGCAGAAAAGGGGCCTTTGAGTGCTTGTTTACTACCAGATAGACTTCATCTTCTCAATGATGCAATACTATGATGCATTAATTTAAATGAAAACTGCAGGAAGCTCTGCAGTGTACCAAAGAATCAGCAAGGTGTGGTAACCTTTCAAAGAACTGACTAGCAGTACTGGTTCTGTATCAGCAAACCATTTTTCAGCTACTGTATCAGCTGTGCTGAATACCTGAAACCTGTACCGGCAATGAAAAGATATTTGTAGATGAATTATAGGCTATATTTATCTGCACATATATGGAATATCACATTCCAGTGGAACATAAACTTTTAGAGTATACATATTACACAAAGAACTAACACACAAAGAGGCCATGTCTACTTTTGTGTACATTAATCAATGAACTCTTTGCTAATGTTGACTCAATTTGCATTACATTCTTGCTCACTTTTATTGATGGTTTGCACTACCACAGTGCTAACTAGCAAAGAATGCCACAAACCACAGAATCAAGATAACTTTGGGGAAGGTTGTTGCTTGTTGTAATGTGACAATGCACATAAGCACATCATTTATTTACATGTTTCAGATCATTCTATGTCTTCTCTTTAACATGATGGATTATGTTACTGTACAATGGCTTTACAAAAGTTTGATGCAGTTGCCTTGTTCCCAGCTATACCACACATACACACACACACACACACACACACACACACACACACACATATATATATATATATATATATATATATACACATATATATATATATATATATATATATATATATATGTATATATATATATATATATATATACATACATATATATATATATATATATATATATATACATATATGGTTCTAGGTTATAACATCGACAGCTGCTTTCACCGACAACACAAACATCGACACCACATAATCGACAAACCATGAACATGAAACCTCACATGCCCGACAAACAAATAACCGACGGTCCACAAACACGAAACCCCATACGCTGCACACACCACAATGACAACAATCAACTAACAAAACACATCCCCTGTCCAAAAACCACACACAGAACACAAGCACACCAAAATCCTCACAAACTCACACTAAACCTCACATACACAACTATGTACAACCCTAACCCAAACCCTTACCCTAAGGTCCGTCACTATCGCACACTCAGCTAACCCGCGCCCTAACCCTAACTCACTTAACCCACCCCTAACCCAAAATATACTACTACCGCACACTTACCTAACCCGCGCCCTAACCCTAACTCACTTAACCCGCCCTTAACCCAAAAAATACTACTACCGCACACTCACCTAACCCGCGCCCTAACCCTAACTCACTTAACCCTCCCTAACCCAAAAATACTACTATCAAGACACTTACCTAACCCGCGCACTGACCCTAAATCACTAAACCCACCCCTATCCCCACAGACTGTCACTATCCACACTTACCTTACTCGCACCCTAACGTCCGTCACCACCGCATACTCACACAGCCTTCTTTCCAAGTCACTATCCTTGGCGTCGGCGTTTTCATCCGTAGCATCGGTCTTCCGCATGTCGATCATCTGGCGCCTGCTAATCCGTTGTCGGTGATGTCTGCTGTCGATCTTCTAACCTAGAACCATATATATATATATGTGTGTGTGTGTGTGTGTGTGTGTGTGTGTGTGTGTGTGTGTGTGTGTCTGTGGGTGTGTGTGTGTGTGTGTGTGTGTGTGTGTGTGTGTGTGTGTGTGTGTGTGTGTGTGTGTGTGTGTGTGTGTGTGTGTGTGTGCATATTATCTGGTTTACAGTGCTGCACCATACTACTGCTAATGAATCTCAATGTTCTATTTGGGTGGTATCACTGTCTAGCTTTTTGCTGTGTGTTCTGATATTTATAGCCAAATGTTTGGCTGTGAAAGTATCAATCAATCAACTTTATTCAAGTGTTTAATACTCAACACCTAATTATACAGCAAAGTAAATAAATAAAAAATATGAAAATACATGGTGTTAGAAAAATCTATACATGCTGCTTAGAAAATATATTTACAATGTATGCTGCTTAGAAAATACATTTACAATGTATGCTGCTTGGGAAAATGTGTATTTAAACATTCAAACACATATAAGTTGTGTGGTCAAATATATAGAGAAATGTGTGCTTTAGTTAGGAATAAATGTACTTAAATCCATAATAGAGAACAAAGTTTGAAAAGTAGTATATAATGCATTTAATTCTGTCTTACTAGAATAATAGTAGAAATAAACCTGCATATTATTGCTTGAAGCACAAGCTGCAGTGTAATCAGAAATTTGACCTTGGCAGCGTGCAAGCAGAGCCTGGCTCATGTCTTTCAAGTAAAGATTATTTTGCAAAGTTAGAAAATAATAAATCTGTTAGCATGTGTATCTTCTTTCCTGCTTCCACCAGGAGAATAGTTTTGCACTATCTCTGATAGTGCGCAGCTGGGGAACCAGAAAGACAAAGAGAGGCATTAAAGAAGACATACATCTATTGTATTCGAACTAATCTGAGAGCCTTGAATTGGCTACATCCTCAGGAGGTCATCGTGACTGACCAGGTGCTTGCAAGGCTGTAACATTCTCATGGGAAAAAAGACTTTTTGAAAAACACAATGTCAGCACTTTTTTATGAGTTACTATGATGTAAAGACCCTGTCACTGACCACGCCAGTGAGGTGGGCAAAACTGATAATGACATATATAAAAATGGTGTCTTCTGTCAATAAAGCAGTCAAAATTCTATACAACTTTGTGTATGGTTTTTTGCCTCCTAATGTACATTAGAGTATTAGAGTTATAGATGCCTGAGTTCTCCTGCATTATTGTTTGTTATTGATTGACATTGTTTTTGAATAACTCAATGATTTTTACAGTCTGACTCTAACAAATTTATTTAACATTTTGGTCCTAATCGTGCCGGAATTCCCTTGGTAAGCTGCAGGTCACAGAGTGCATGAGTGCTAATAAATCTGCGCAGGAGAAGCTGCCGAAAAAAATGGTTCTTCTTAAAGTGAAAAGACCTCCGACTGAATTGTTGTGTGTAAAGAGGCTGTCCACTTTCTGATCTGTGGCTGAAAAGCGGAAGACTGGGCCCCAAGGAAAAACAGTAAGAGCAGGAGGCTCAGGTAAGAAGAATTTCCCTCTTTGTCTTTGTTTTAGATCAGGGACCAGGTTACACTGTGCTATTGCTAAGGTTTGTGATAGCAGGGAGAGAGAGTCAAGTATTGTATCTTGAGTCATAGATCAGGAATAACAAAGCAAAGTAAACAGTCATGCTAGACACTACTGTGGATATGGGGAAATAAGATACCACGTGGTACAAGAGAAGGGTTACGTAACAGTCTTTTTAAGACATGGGAAATCAGTGCACTAAGAAATCACGAGATCCGCCCCTAACGGATAAATTAAAGCATATGCAATTGCAGTAAGCAGATAATGTGAGATATTTTGCAAAATGTGTTAACAACTATAAATTTGATAGTAAAATAGATAAACTTTCACTAGTTAAACTCCTTAAACAAGCTTTAATCTGATGCAGGGCGTCAGGCAAAAGAAAAACAGCACCAACTAGGCATACCTCAAGCACATAGGTGGATTGAGGAAGCAAATTGTAAAAAGAAAAAAAACAGAAGCTTAAAAAATTCTGAAACATTTTTAGACAACAGAGTGAAAGGTCTAACAGACAGAATCTCTGAAAAATGAAAACTTAGAACAGACTGGACTTGCATTAATTAATGCATACAACAGGGAAATGAGACAGTAGATGGATATTATGCTAGATTATTAAAATGCTTAAAACAGCAATTAAAAAAAAATATACATTTTTAAAAGGTTGCATTGCCTCTGTTAGTAGTTTTATTACAAGGCATATGATAAATCACTGAACAAGTAGGCTGCAAGCCTTACTTGAGTATGCTAGACGCATTGAAAGACACCTTAATAGTAAAAAGAAAAAGGCACAAGTCTTCACTGCTGAAGACGGAGCTGAAGTATTTGTATTACAGTCAGGTAAAAGGGCATCTAGCTAGGGACTATAAACAAAATAAGAAAGCAATGACAGAAGATAAAGGAGATGTGGACTGACTATATGATAGTGATAATAACCAAAAATCATCAGGAAAGGTTAATAAACAAAAAGAAAATGTGAATGTAGTAGAGGGAATAGAGGAAGTACAAACAGATGTAGAGAATAAAAATGAAAATAAAATTTTAGATTTAGCATTGTTGAGCCTGGAGCTCTACCTAGCAAATACAAAACCAGAAGTAACACTTCTGGTGGAGGGAAGAAAGGTCAAATTCCTGTGTGACTCAGGAGCGCCACGGACTTTGATACACCCCTCCAAGTTACCAAAACATTCTAAATCACCTGATTATATATTAGTAAAAGCAGCAAATGGACAGCTATACAGGGAACCACTTTCCCATAATATAGCAATAACTGACCCTGTTTCAGGTATGACTCAGAAAAGTAAAATTGTAGTTTCTGCAAAAATATCCAGTAAACTTACTGGGAAAAGACCTTGTGCAGATATTTGGCATAGCAGTAGTTCCTACCATGCAGGGTATGGAAGCACAAAGACAAATGAATGCTCTTGTGGTGTGATCAGAGGGTGAAGCCTATTATTGGTACAGCCAGGACCTAGTTATGATTGGTCCAGGGCAGTAACCAAAGAACTGATAAACGTAGCCATCAGTAAGGTACCCTCCCTTGACACTGATCAGCAGCACTTGTTACATTGTACTCCATACTACTGTAGCACACCAGGACCTAATAAAAATATAAGTAAAAATCCTGCTGACAAATTAATATTACAAACTTTATGCTGGGATACTGAGGGAAACAGTGTAGTAAGCTGTTCATTACCTCAGGAGTTCATGAGATTGTATAAGTCCAATAGACTGCCACATGTCAGCTTGACAAAAACAAAAGTGTTAAATGGGCAGACTTAGAAAAAAAGGTAACAAAATGGGAAAACAGACTGATTTAAAATGTCAGGACAAGGGATATAAAACAAAACTGAATTGGTTGACACAGACACATACAGCTGTACACTTGCAATCTAGTAAGGACAGCTGATTAGCATTTTATTAAAAGAAAAGAAAAGGCCTTGTGTAAAATTCCAACAACTCTGTGGTCAACAGGCAAGTTAAATGTAGGGCTTATTCAAGCAGCAGGACCAGTTACAATTACCCCAAAGTAAGCTTTTAGACCACAGAAAAACAATACATTTTGGAAAAGAATGCAAAAGTAAAAATTAAGCCTATAATAAGCAGCATTACTCAAAAGGAGTACTGGTAGAATCTCCTGATTCACCATGTGATACACCCCTATTTCCTGTTAAAAAAAGCAAACGGGAATGGCAGATGGTACAAGATTTATAAGCTGTAAATAATGCAGTAATACCTAAAGCACCCACGGTGCCAGACCCACATACCTTGTTAAATGATTTAAAGCCACAACAGAAGTATTTTACTGTGGTAGATATAAGCAATGCTTTCTTTTCAATACCTATACATCCTGATAGTCAATATTGGTTTGCATTTACATTTCAGGGTAAAAGGTATACATATACTCGACTACCACAGGGATATTGTGAGAGCCCAATAATATTTGCACAAAAATGGCTAGCAACCTGGCAGGGTCTACCCCACCAGAAAGTAGTCAAATTTTACTTTATGTAAATGACATCTTGCTAACAGCACCCAGCAGCAGTGCAGGGTGAATACAGTAGCATTGTTAAAATTTTTATTAATACAAGGACACAAAGTAAACAAAAGTAAGTTACAACTTTGGGAAAAAAACACAGGTTAAATACCTGGGATATGTGATATTCAATAAAGATAAAATACTAGATAAGGAAAAAAAGAAAAACAGCAATTTTGCAAGCACCCAAACCAACAACTAAAAAGAAATGATGTCTTTTCTTAGGTACAACTAATTTTGTTGGAACTGGGTACCAAATTATTTTACAATGGAAAACAAAAGCAGAAATGGCTTTCTGCAGGTTGAAGCAGTTAATAGCTTCTTCATTAGTTTTAAGACTTCCAAGTTATCACAAACGTTTTTTTTTTTTTAGACCATAGATTGTAAGCAATGGTACATGACATCAGTATTAAAGCAACAACATGGGGATAAGCAATGCCCCATAGCTTACTATTCATCACAGTTAGACCCAGTGGTGCAATCTTTGCCTCACTGTGTACAAGCAGTAGTTGCAGCAGCAATGGCAGTACAGGCTTCAGCCTCAATGGTGTTATTCCACCCTCTCACATTGAGAATGCCTCATGCAGTTGCAATAATTCTGCCACAAGAAAAAGTTGCATACCTTTCTCCTGCTAGACATCTTTCATGTATGACCATACTGCTGAGTCAACCTCATATAAACAGTTAGCTTTACCTAGACAAGATCTTACAGATATGCCCTTGGATAATGCTGAGGTGACATATTACGTGAATGGCTCATGCAGAAGGGGTCCTACAGGGAAAACTCTGGTGGGGTATGCAGTAGTTACAGACACTAAAAATTTAGAAGCACAAACTTTGCCACACAACTTGTATGCTCAAGCAGCAGAACTGGTAATTTTGACAGGAGCATGTATTTTAGTAAAAGGCAAAAAAGTAAACATATATACTGATAATCAGTATGCTTTTTCTACAGTGCATGTGTTTGCACAACAATAAAGAAAATAGAGGGATGATTACATCCAGTGAAAACCTATTAATCATGCAATTTATTTTGGAGCTATTAGAATCTATTCAGTTGCCTACCAAAGTAGCTATTTGTAAATGTGTAGCTCACACAAAACAAGAGGATAAGATTTCAAAGGTAATGCACGAGCTGATGCAGCTGCAAAGCAAGCAGCCTCAGACTCAGAAACTTTTTTAATGAAAAATTACAGCCCTTTGAGATTTTAGATTTAGACATGTTAAAAACAATGCAAATGCTTACTACAACAGCAGAAAAACAAAACTGGGTAAAACAAGGTGCAATTTTTAAGAATGGACTGTACATTTCCAAAGGAAAAAAACAATATTACCGTCTAATTTATTTAGAGATGCAGCTTTGTTGAGCCATGGGCAGAGCCATGTCTCAACAGGGGGATGGTACAGTTAGTAAATAAAATATTCCAAACATATGGATACATAAATTATACAATAAAATTTTGTGCAGCTTGTCATACTTGTAACAAGCACCATGCACAAGGAGCATTTAAAAACAAGCAAGGGAGTTTCCTACACCACCATATCCATTCCATACTATTTGTATGGACTTCATAGAGTTGAATAAATGTGAAGGAAAGAAATACTGTTTAGTGATCATAGATATGTTTTCAAAATGGGTAGAAGCTTTTCCAACCAGGAATCCGAATGCAGCAACAGTGGCAAAGGCCCTAGTAAAGGAAATAATTCCTAGATTTGGCATACCGGAAAGAATCTATAGTGGCAATGGGACATATTTTGTCAATCAGACAATTCAACAACTTGGGAGATTTTTTTGGGTTTTCCTTAAGGAATCACTGTGCTTACCACCCACAGTCAGCAGGACTGGTGGAGAGGTACAATGGGATTTTAAAAAAACAAGTTAAGAAAGTTAATGAGTGAGACTCAGAAGAATTGGATTTGCTGTTTACCTCTAGCATTGCTGAGCATGAAAACAGTAACAAATGTAAAGGGTTTGATCCCCTTTAAAGTAGTATTTGGAAGGGCATATTATGTGCCTCAGTAAAAAGCCCTCATGCCTGCAGAGCTGGAGGCTGACGGTTCACTAGCTAATTATATAAAGAAACTGTTATAAATAAATCTGTTTTGCAGTTTAACTCTTTTTCAGACAAAAGAACTTTCAGCTGAATAAAAACTTTGTGACTGATACACAAGGGCAAAATGGCCAAGAGTAAAGAAAACAAAAAGCAGAGCAACCCAAGAACTATAGCATAATTATTTTAACTGTGCATTTGTTAACTATAAGTGTGACAATTTTTCTCTTATTGTGGTTTTTCCTGCACTCAACCACACAAGTGAAAGTGAAAAGACGTGATGAACTGTTTATAGACTGGCATCCAAACTTTAACACGTACCTGGCCATGAAGCAAGTGTATACAGAAACTATGCACATTTCAAATTGCTGAGTTTGTACAGCTATACCAACAACATATAATAGACTTTAAGGTCCTCTGTCCCTCTGGGGATAAAATGAGACTTTGGAAAGTTTTTTATACAGAAACTGTGAGATCACAGGACAAAATTGCTTTATTTATACCTGTTCACACAAAAAGGAGTTGTATGTCTCTAAAAAGTAATACCCTCCAGGTGGGCTGGAGTAATGGTAATATAACAATGTCTTATAAATGTTACATTAAAGTCAAAAGTGGGGTACTGTTTGTAATACTAACCATGATTCATATCTGAGTTCAATGAAAACTACATTAAATGCAGTATGTGACAATCCAGTCTTAACTAAGCAATTGTCTATTAAGAATGAAAAAAATGTTTCATGCAGGGATAACACATATCAGTACCAAAGTAATGATTTTATTTGTGGGAAAAAGGCATATAAATGGTTACCTGAGAATTGGTCCGGCAGTTGTTTTTTGGGTTATCTGGTTTTAGCAATAAGACATACTGCAGAATTACCTTTGGGTAAAATACGAAACGTAAGGAAAACAGCTCGAGAATCTGAAGGTCCAGTGAAAAAAAAAAAAAAAACCTGTGAATCCAGTTGGTAAAATCGAAGCTGGTTGAAAAGGCCATAATTCAGTGAAAGACAAAAGTAAATTAACTCATATGAACTTGGGCAACAGTGTTATATCCAGGGCAGGAATACCACCAGCCTATGGAGCAGTCAAATTGATCTGGGAGCTGAGGAAGCTGTCAAAAAGTCATGAGCAATGCAACTTTTTCCACCCTAGAATTGGTGACTAATGAACTGAATGCAATAAAAACTGTTGTGCTACAAAATCGAATGGCTCTTTACTTCACCCTAGCGGCAAGAGATGGTACACGAAGAAAAATGCTGTGCGTACATTCCAGACAACCAACATGAAATCAATGACCACCTAGAGGTAATTCAGCAAGTATCAGCAATGACTAAACCAGGCCCAAACCCACTGACGAACTTTTTCCAGAATCTGTTTGGGGGGGTGGGGTTCCATCCTATTAAACATTTAATTGCTATTTGTGTGGGTATACTCCTAATAGGAACATGTGTTTACTGTGAAATTCCCTGCATGAAAAGATTAATCAAAAATTTGTTGATATATCTGCTACTGAAACTTTTTACCAAAGTGTTGAAATTAAAAGATTAATTTCAAATGATGCTTTTCTGAAATATAAAACCAATGACTAACTTAACTGAAAGTCCTTGAAAGGAAAAGGCTGAGGAATGAAATAATATTGTTTATGTTCCAAATAGAATAAAATGCATTAACAGGAGGGAGAATGTTAGAAAATCTATACATGCTGCTTAGAAAATATATTTACAATGTATGCTGCTTAGAAAATACATTTACAATGTATGCTGCTTGGGAAAATGTGTATTTAAACATTCAAACACATATAAGTTGTGTGGTCAAATATATAGAGAAATGTGTGCTTTAGTTAGGAATAAATGTACTTAAATCCATAATAGAGAACAAAGTTTGAAAAGTAGTATATAATGCATTTAATTCTGTCTTACTAGAATAATAGTAGAAATAAACCTGCATATTATTGCTTGAAGCACAAGCTGCAGTGTAATCAGAAATTTGACCTTGGCAGCGTGCAAGCAGAGCCTGGCTCATGTCTTTCAAGTAAAGATTATTTTGCAAAGTTAGAAAATAATAAATCTGTTCGCATGTGTATCTTCTTTCCTGCTTCCACCAGGAGAATAGCCTTGTCCCCACTATCTCTGATAGTGCCCAGCTGGGGAACCAGAAAGACAAAGAGAGGCATTAAAGAAGACATACATCTATTGTATTCAAACTAATCTGAGAGCCTTGAATTGGCTACATCCTCAGGAGGTCATCGTGACTGACCAGGTGCTTGCAAGGCTGTAACATTCTCATGGGAAAAGACTTTTGAAAAACACAATGTCAGCACTTTTATGAGTTACTATGATGTAAAGACCCTGTCACTGACCACGCCAGTGAGGTGGGCAAAACTGATAATGACATATATAAAAATGGTGTCTTCTGTCAATAAAGCAGTCAAAATTCTATACAACTTTGTGTATGGTTTTTTGCCTCCTAATGTACATTAGAGTATTAGAGTTATAGATGCCTGAGTTCTCCTGCATTATTGTTTGTTATTGATTGACATTGTTTTTGAATAACTCAATGATTTTTACAGTCTGACTCTAACAAATTTATTTAACACATGGTATACAAAGTAATATTATTAATGGCAAATTAACACACAGAGCTAAAAATTATGTTATTATCTACAGCTCAAAGCAGAAAGCACGCCCTCGTATCAACACTTCCAGGACATCGATGCCAGACCTGCATGAGTGTTTCATCAACAGTATTGCAGAGGCCCTTAAGGACTGCCCACAAAGCAGTTTCAAAGCGAGGTGGAACCATATCCATGACACCATCTACAACTCCTCCATGGATAACTTCAGTAAAAGAGAGAGGCAGAACCCACACTGGTTTGAAGCAGGAATCATCGTGATCGAAGCAGTACTCACAGCCAAGTCAGCAGCACTACTCAACTCTATGAGGGAGCTTTCAGAAGCGACTCTAGCTGCACTCAGGAAGGGCAGAAATTATGCCCAGTGGATCACTCGACAATGTGCCAACGACTGCTGGCTGAATCTCTGTCAGAACATCCAACTCTGTGCTGACTGTGGCAACATCAGCAACATATATGAGGGCATGAAGAAAGCCTTCGGCCCCAGTTACAGTCAAGATTATGTCCCTAATGTTTGCCTCAGCTGAAATTAATACAGACCAAGGTAAACAGATGGAGAGATAGGCAGAGCATTACCAGGAGCTCTACTCATGGGAGACCATTGTCGCCAACACAGCAGTCGAAAACACAATCCCCTGTCATGGAGGAGCTTGATGATCCACCCTCTGTAGAAGTGCTGAGTAAAGCCATCAACATCCTTGCCTACAGTAATGCTCCGGGAAAGGATGGCATTTCCCCAGAGGTCACCAAGGTTGGCAAGAAGTATGTTCAGTGTCCCAAGATATGTGTGATGCCAACATCATCACGCTGTGTAAGAATAAAGGAGACCGAACTGACTGCAACAACTACCATGGAATATCTCTCCTCAATGTTGTTGGGAAGGCCTTTGCCCACATAGTTCTGAATGTGTTTACCCTGAGGCACAGTGTGGATTCAGAGTGGGAAGGTCTATGATCGACATGATCTTCTCAGTAAGACAACTACAAGAAAAGTGTCACTACCAAAGGAAAGCATTGTACATCACTTTCATTGTTCTAACTAAGGCATTTGACTTGGTAAGCAGGAAAGGCCTCTTCACCCTGCTACAGAGGACTGTCTGTCCTCGCAAACTCCTGAGGATGATTACATTTTCCCATGAGGACATGCATGGTGTCATACAATATGCTGGCTCCTTCTCAGACCCATTTCCAATCAGAAGCAGAGTGAACCAAGATTGTCAAAAGGAAAAAGAGATTCCGGGTAGCCAACACAGCAACCAGCAGACAACTGTAAAAATAAAATGTTTTAATAACAACGAGAGCCTTAAGGGCTAAAGTAAAAACTGAAAACAACAGTTCGATAAGTGCTTTCGGCATATAGCCTTCCTCAGATCTGGCACACCTAATAGTGAGTGTCTGGCACAACTCCAAACTGACCATCAACGCTAAGATAAAGGTGTACCAAGCATGTGTGCTTAGCATGCTGCTCTATGGTAGTGCAACATGGACCCTGTACTCCTACCAAGAATGCAGGCTCAACTCATTTCATCTATGCCACCTCAGATGGATTCTGGGCATCACCTGGCAGGACCCCATCCCAAACAAGAACATCCTAGAGCAGGCAGGGGTATCAAGCATGTTTACACTGCTCTTCCAAAGGTGCTTGTGCTGGCTTGGTCATGTAAGCCATATATGGGATGGTCGAATTCCCAAAGACCTTCTGTATGGTGAGCTTGTCACTAGCTCCAGGCCCATAGGAAGGCATTGTTTTTTAACCCTCGAGTGATTTTTTGACACAAACTTTGTCTCTCGAGACAGAGAAAGGTCATAAAAAATTATATTCTAAAGCAATTTGAGGATAATATATTTTGAAAATTCTTTTAAACATAATTATACAGATTCTAAGTATTATAAATGAAACCTGGTAGAATTTATAGTTAACAGATACAGCTAAATAAGCACCCCCCCTCCTTCAAATGTGAAGGAATCACATAAATTGTCTGTCTCACATTGAATTCCCCAGAAAAAAAAAAACACTTCCTGAATGGGTACACATTTGATTGCCAGTGATCTTATTAAAGAAATTCTGCACAAAGTAATCTATTCAACTTTGTTACACACATACATACTGTTCCTAATAAACTAGATGCAAACCACCTGTACCCAAGAATAAGTGATTTCTAATGGGAAGCAATGTTTGATTGTAATGAAATAAAACAGATTATTCTCATGGTAATGCATTTCAGCTTGTTCACACACAAGCATGTGCATATGCAAGAACACAATTCCTGACAATCCAGATCAACAATTCCTTATATTTGATCAAATGACAGCAACGGGCAGTTGTTTTCATACATAGTTTGCCCTTTTCATTCATAAAAAACACCCTTTTTTAAAACAGCTATTATCATATATTGGTCTTATGAGGCATTCTGAAGTACTGCATGGATGTTATAATATAACTCTGCGATATTTGTTGCACTGACCCACAGCAAATATATTACTTTTCCACTGAAAGCATCTTTTAATGTGTTACTATCTGACTATCCAACATCATATGAATGAATCCCTAGTACTATATTGTTATTATAGTGTTATCTAGGATATTTCTATCACTGACATAAATCTAATTAGTAGCATTTATGAATTAATTTAGAGTAATTATTTCATTAGTACAGTAACTATATCAAGTAAACATTTAACCCAAATTAATTTGAGGGGGATTTTTTTATTTAAAAACAGTTTTAAAATAGTAAAATTTTAAAATAAAAACAGGGAAAATATAACTGCATTAGCAGAGAGAGTGAAAAGTACAGAAAAGGCAATGATGAAAGGCAATGCATGATTCTGATTCTTTCTACATAACCACTGAGATAGGTGTTTAATAATAATAATAGTAATAATAATAATAATAATAATAATAATAATAATAATAATAAACTATTCAAAGTTAGCTAGCTTCCGACACTGTGCCATTACTACCAGAGCAGAAATGACAAGAACACCTAATCTTAGCGGATTAATCATAGTGGACTGATTTATGGATACACAGTGCATACAGTAAAGCATTATGTTATTTTGCACTATGCATAACTTTGACACCATGGCTATTTGTGAATCACAAATATCAATACAAAAGGGAATATGTACATCACAAAAGGCATAAGGATGCACTATGCAAGTGGCTATAGTATACCAATATATATGTGACGGCATTGAGCAGAGGACTTGTAACTTTTGACACTGAGGATATGTGGTAGGGATTTGGTGATCTGCTCACTCCTGCCAGGGGCATACAATAAGAGAAGCTGCAGTGTAGACATCCCCACAATCCCCAGGGGATGTGAGGTCCCTCACCTTAGCCAACAAATCCCTCCTTACCCTTTCAGTCATTTATACACTCAATGGTGAGACAAAGTTACATTACCAGATGTTATGACAGTCAAGCCAGTCTGAGCCATCGTCTTCAGGGATGTGCAGTGGCATCAATGTGGAATGAAGTCTGTAGACAAACTGCCAGTATATTTTTATTATTTGTAGAAGGTCTGAAGCCCTTGCTCTCCACTGTGGGTTGTTGCACTTCTGGAAAATCCTTTTCCTTCCCTCCGATAGGCAAGCCAACCAAACACAATTGATTCCCACCTTCCCAGCTGACTCTTCAGTGGCCAGATCTCTAATCAAACCTGGGTGCCCTGCACCACATTCAGGCTCCAGCCTTCTGTGTCATGGAGAAATAGTTGATCACTGTTACCAGTAGCCATCAAAAAGGAAGGAGGTAAGGTATTCCCACAACATATCTGTTACTGGGGACAAGACAACAAAAGAGTTTGAAGGGTAAGGTTTTAATGACCTAAATGACTGCTGGAAGCATAACAGAAAGGGGGATATATAAAATAATAATGTGGCTAATAATGTGACAAGAGGACAAAGACAGAAGGAAAGCTGTCTGACTGTTTGAATGCTTCTGGAGATGTAGCATTAAAGGAAAGTGGTAAGAGGGCGTTCTTGTCCAGTGTCATTGATAATGGAGTATGACAACAAAAGGGATGAATCCGGTATGTACGTGCTGTTTGTGGATTTCTCTGTTGATAGGCATTTCTGTATGTTCTGGCTATCTCTGTCAGTGGGAATGTATAGTGTTGGCCTGCACTACACAAAGAGAAATGTTTACATATTCAAGGTGCACTATGTCATCTGATCTTTTAAGAACAGAATCTAGCCTGCATAATCTAGACTCTCCAGTGATGAAAAAAATTCACCATGAACCATATGTCTACTTTCAATGAATTCATTATGACATCATTTGATTATCTATGTTTCTCTCAGGTTTAGTTCTTTCAGTCAATGAAAATCGTTGACCTTTGAAGTCTTTATCTCACAACCGATACATTGAGTCCCTTGTCATTAATAGATTTACTTCTGTCTCAACTGTCTGAAATTTTCATTTTAAGTTTCTTTTATTGTAGCAAAAGCAAGGCAGAATTGAATGCTCTATAATTCATTTTTTGTTGTCTGCTCTTCATAAGATCATAGTAATGTTAAAATATACATTAATATAATCAGATAATAGTAAATAAACTTTTGTAGTCCCCCATATATTGACCCTCCAAATGTCAACCACAAAATGTTGACGCACTACCATGTATGTTCTGAGAAACAACCTCTGCACATAAAATATTTAAAATAAAAATAACAACAAAAAACAACCCACCCTGCACTCTCAGTGTGGGGGGGTTGTGCCCTGAACAGCCCCTGCTAATTATATATACTAACTCAAAGATTGCACAGTATTGGTGGAAAGGCATATCCCCCAACCCTGAGAACAGTGCAATCTTGCACACCTTCAACCATCTGTTTAGATGATTTCTAATGGGAAGCAATGTTTGATTGTAATGAAATAAAACAGATTATTCTCATGGTAATGCATTTCAGCTTGTTCACACACAAGCATGTGCATATGCAAGAACACAATTCCTGACAATCCAGATCAACAATTCCTTATATTTGATCAAATGACAGCAACGGGCAGTTGTTTTCATACATAGTTTGCCCTTTTCATTCATAAAAAACACCCTTTTTTAAAACAGCTATTCTCATATATTGGTCTTATGAGGCATTCTGAAGTACTGCATGGATGTTATAATATAACTCTGGGATATTTGTTGCACTGACCCACAGCAAATATATTACTTTTCCACTGAAAGCATCTTTTAATGTGTTACTATCTGACTATCCAACATCATATGAATGAATCCCTAGTACTATATTGTTATTATAGTGTTATCTAGGATATTTCTATCACTGACATAAATCTAATTAGTAGCATTTATGAATTAATTTAGAGTAATTATTTCATTAGTACAGTAACTATATCAAGTAAACATTTAACCCAAATTAATTTGAGGGTTTTTTTTTTATTTAAAAACAGTTTTAAAATAGTAAAATTTTAAAATAAAAACAGGGAAAATATAACTGCATTAGCAGAGAGTGTGAAAAGTACAGAAAAAGCAAGGATGAAAGGCAATGAATGATTTTGATTCTTTCTACATAACCACTGAGATAGGTGTATAATAATAATAATAATAATAATAATAATAATAATAATAATAAAAAACTATTCAAAGTTAGCTAGCTTCTGACACTGTGCCATTACTACCAGAGCAGAAATGACAAGAACACCTAATCTTAGCGGATTAATCATAGTGGACTGATTTATGGATACACAGTGCATACAGTAAAGCATTATGTTATTTTGCACTATGCATAACTTTGACACCATGGCTATTTGTGAATCACAAATATCAATACAAAAGGGAATATGTACATCACAAAAGGCATAAGGATGCACTATGCAAGTGGCTATAGTATACCAATATATATGTGATGGCATTGAGCAGAGGACTTGTAACTTTTTGACACTGAGGATATGTGGTAGGGGTTTGGTGATCTGCTCACTCCTGCCAGGGGCATACAATAAGAGAAGCTGCAGTGTAGACATCCCCACAATCCCCAGGGGATGTGAGGTCCCTCACCTTGGCCAACAAATCCCTCCTTACCCTTTCAGTCATTTATACACTCAATGGCGAGACAAAGTTACATTGCCAGATGGTATGATAGTCAAGCCAGTCTGAGCCATCGTCTTCAGGGATGTGCAGTGGCATCAATGTGGAATGAAGTCTGTAGACAAACTGCCAGTATATTTTCATTATTTGTAGAAGGTCTGAAGCCCTTGTTCTCCACTGTGGGTTGTTGCACTTCTGGAAAATCCTTTTCCTTCCCTCCGATAGGCAAGCCAACCAAACACAATTGACTCCCACCTTCCCAGCTGACTCTTCAGTGGCCAGATCTCTAATCAAACCTGGGTGCCCTGCACCACATTCAGGCTCCAGCCTTCTGTGTCATGGAGAAAAAGTTCATCACTGTTACCAGTAGCCATCAAAAAGGAAGGAGGTAAGGTATTCCCACAACATATCTGTTACTGGGGACAAGACAACAAGAGAGTTTGAAGGGTAAGGTTTTAATGACCTAAATGACTGCTGGAAGCATAACAGAAAGGGGGATATATAAAATAATAATGTGGCTAATAATGTGACAAGAGGACAAAGACAGAAGGAAAGCTGTCTTACTGTTTGAATGCTTCTGGAGATGTAGCATTAAAAGAAAGTGGTAAGAGGGCGTTCTTGTCCAGTGTCATTGACAATGGAGTATGACAACAAAAGGGATGAATCCGGTATGTACGTGCTGTTTGTGGATTTCTCTGTTGATAGGCATTTCTGTATGTTCTGGCTATCTCTGTCAGTGGGAATGTATAGTGTTGGCCTGCACTACACAAAGAGAAATGTTTACATATTCAAGGTGCACTATGTCATCTGATCTTTTAAGAACAGAATCTAGCCTGCATAATCTAGACTCTCCAGTGATGAAAAAAATTCACCATGAACCATATGTCTACTTTCAATGAATTCATTATGACATCATTTGATTATCTATGTTTCTCTCAGGTTTAGTTCTTTCAGTCAATGAAAATCGTTGACCTTTGAAGTGTTTATCTCACAACCGATACATTGAGTCCCTTGTCATTAATAGATTTACTTCTGTCTCAACTTTCTGAAATTTTCATTTTAAGTTTCTTTTATTGTAGCAAAAGCGAGGCAGAATTGAATGCTCTATAATTCATTTTTTGTTGTCTGCTCTTCATAAGATCATAGTAATGTCAAAATATACATTAATATAATCAGATAATAGTAAATAAACTTTTGTAGCCCCCCATATATTGACCCTCCAAATGTCAACCACAAAATGTTGACGCACTACCATGTATGTTCTGAGAAACAACCTCTGCACATAAAATATTTAAAATAAAAATAACAACAAAAAACAACCGACCCTGCACTCTCAGTGTGGGGGGGTTGTGCCCTGAACAGCCCCTGCTAATTATATATACTAACTCAAAGATCGCACAGTATTGGTGGAAAGGCATATCCCCCAACCCTGAGAACAGTGCAATCTTGCACACCTTCAACCATCTGTTTAGATGACCACATTACAAACATAATATAGAGCAAAGACAGTCCACCTATATGCATATCTTATAACTTTACAGCAAAGTATAAACAACGGAGTAAAGAGAAAATAACACAGGCAGAAAAAGCAAGCAATATTAGGTAGACAAGGAAAATGGCACTCTGGGACCATTCTGCGTAGCTAGTCAGTTAGTGGACTCAGGAAAAATACAACTTCATTAGTAGAGAGTGTGAAAAAAATACAGAAAAAGCAAAAACAAAAAAAACAAATGATCATGATTCTTTCTACAGAACTACTGAGCTAGGTGTTTCATAATAATAAAATATTCAAAGGCCCTTTGCTGTTTTATGTAGGTGTCATTAAAGGGCCAGTAGTGGTGATATAGAAATATTTAGTTTTTAACTGTACTAAGGCTGTGTTCAGGTCACCTTTTCTGGTGTTCACTAATATTTGCACATGAAACATTCCAGTAGCCAGCCATCAGACCACGTTTGGTAGTGTTTAACCCTCTTGCTATTATTCAGAAATGGAAGAGGTTGCAAGCAGCTTGGGCATCCAGTGCTTATTCTATGTGCTACTCAATGTGCAAGCTAGAGCTACCAAATGATTCTGCATTACTGTCTCACTCTGACTGGGGTGTTGCTTTTGCTTTAGCAATGCAACCCACCCCCTAGCAATCTCTTCTACTAATTATTTCCAAAGTATTGTTAAAATAAAAAAAATAAATAAATCTGACAAGGTCAGCATAACACTGAAAAGCTACAAAATAGTTAGGATTTCTTTTTTATTCTGTTATATATGAATACCAAAGCAGTTTCTTCATCTGAATTTTTGTAAGCATTTTTTATGATTTATAATTTTTGCAGCCCCAGAGATAAGCATGTAAGAAGGGAGCTGCTTAGATGGGTAAGTAATTAAGAGTAGTCTGGGCAAGATATTTAATATGAAAATTAGGTATGTGACCTGATGGGTTAGACATATGCTTGCAGTGGGGAATACAGCATTAAAACTAGAACAAATGTTACTTGTTCTATTGTGAAAGTCTGACCAGCACAGTACTGGTAGTTTCATTTTTAAAGTAGTTTATATTATTTGCATGTACCAACAGACCTTTTCATGAGTCAACCTGATCATTACCCTTGGTTGCCAAAGGGAAATGAATGGGCAAAATGGGTAACTGGGGAAGTCTGCTGATGATCAGCAGAAGGCAGACAAAAAGACCACAAGAAAATGTTTGTAACAACTGTTATTAATGAGAAATTAAAAGCAATAAACAGGTATTTAAAAGACTTACAAAGGCAACTTATAAAGTATCAAGATGACTTCTTAGTCAGGTATCAAGGGTTAGGTAAGAAAACATTTAACTTAAGGTAAAAAAAAATGCAGATATATATATATATATATATATATATATATATATATATATATATATATATATATCCACTTCAGAATTTCAAAGTCTAAGACTTTGAATCTCATATGATCAAAGATCATATGTTCGAAGTTTTAAAACTTTGAAATCCTGAACGGAGATCGGCATACAGCGCAGAGCGTGAAATTTCTCTTGTCCTCGCTGTAGTGAGGAGTTGGTATATTTACGTTGCGGGGGATGTGGGGGGTGCAGGGAGACTTGCCCCCCTGTATACATTTGTTTTTTATGTGTTTAGTGGTGTTTCGGGTAAAGGTTCACAATTTCAAAATTCCACAATCTCGAGATTTTGAACATGATGTTCTGAAACTCGAGATTTTGGGATTTCGAAATTTAGAAGTGAACCGATATATATATATATATATATATATATATATATATATATATATATATATAGATATATAGATATATATAGATATATATATATATATATGGATTCACTTCAGAATCTGGAATTTCCGAAAAATCGAATTTCATATGATCGAGACCATATATATTGATGTTTCAGAATATCGAGATTCCGAAACAAATCCAAATAAAAAAAAAACATCTTTTTAAATGTTTCACCCCACGCTACTTAAATATCCCAACTCCGAGATTGCACTGTAGCGAGGTAAAGGGAAATCTTCTGTTCCACGCTGTATGCAGATTTCCATTCAGAATTTCGAAGTTCTAAAGCTTTGATCATATGGTCTCAACCATATGAATTTCGAAGTTTTAAGATTTCGAGATTCTGAAGGGAACCTATATATATATATATATATATATATATATATATATATATATATATATATATAGGGTCTATATCAGTCAGTCGAAACGGCTGACGATTGAACACCAAATGTTCGAACTGTGAAGTTCGAACACTGATTATCGTGAAGCCGTGGAACACCGAATTCTTTCCCAGGGAAAGAATTTGGTGGGCCGTTTCTGTGGCTTCGCGATTATCAGGACTGTGGTGGGAAGTTACGGGTCGGGTTCAGGTAAGTGTGCGATTGTGTGGACATTAGGGTTAGGGCACCGGTTAGGTAAGTTAGGGTGCGGGTGTGGTGGGTGTGCGATAGTGACAGACTTTAGGGTTAGAGTGGGATAGGTGAGTTAGGGTTAGGGCACAGGTCAGGTGAGTGTGCAATAGTGACGGACCTTAGGGTTAGGGCTTGGGTTAAGGTAAGTGGATAGATAGTAGTGTATGTACAGTTTAGTGTAGAGTTAGATGTAGGATTTTAAGTGTTTGTGTGTGGATTGCTGTTTTTTTAGTGTGCTTGTGTTGTGTGTGTGTTTCTTGGAACAGCGATTTTTTTTCCCTGGGAAAAAAATCGCTGTTCTAAGACTTCGATGTTTTGTATTGTGGTTAGAAGTTCGCACATATGGTGTTCAAACTTCAGCCGTTTCGGTGAACTGATATATATATATATATATATATATATATATATATGTATATATATATATATATATATATATATATATATATATATATATATATATATATATATATATATATATATATATATATATACATATAAAATTTTTAGTGCTCCCCTAAAAACTTAAAATACTTGGCACTAAGATTAAAGCAACAGGGGATGAACAGGCCAATGCATAAAATAAGAGGTGCAAAACTGGAAGGATGACAAAGGATCCTGCAAAGATATTATACATGTTTAGTAGATATCGTGTAAGTTAATACGCTGAAGGTCAGGTTTTACAAAATGCAAAGGAGCAAATTGAAGCCTTTTTGTCAGTGCTGGAGTTACCTTGCCTTCAGTCAGAGCAAATGAACAAACAAATTGACAGATGTGTGACATAAGGATTAGACTGTATTTCATTACATTTGTACTTAAATGTTAAAGACAGAATTGTAGTAGACTTCGTGAAGCTGGAAAATGAGATTCTGGGGATAGTCATTTTTCACCATTATCTTTGAAGCAAGGATTAACAGTAGTAGTGCCCAAGCCTGGTAAGGACGTTATAATTCTGGAATCATATAGGCCAGTACATACGTTTTTAGTTATGATGATAAATTATTTACGACAATTTTAGCTAAGAGGTTTGTGAGATTCCTGCCATCATTACTATGTCTTGATCAAACTAAGTATGTAATAGGGTATAAAGGCAGGAGTAATTTTGGTTAAAACTTCTGTCAAAGAATGTAAGCTGTTATTGTGAGATTTATTGCTGAAACAACATTCAGTCAGGTGAATTTTGTATTTCATTTTTTATTGATCTTAAGGTTATGGGATTTCCAGAGCATTTTTATTATGTTGCTGGTTTTCTTGTATAAGGGAACTATAGTAAGGGTAACATAGATGCTAGGTTATTTCAGCCCTGCCACATTTTTAGGTTCACTTGTCAGGGTTGTTCCTTGCCCCCACTTATGTTTGCACTTTACCCAGAGCTGATTATCTCCACTCTTACCCATTTCTTAGTGAGCTTGACAGAGTTTTTACATGTTTCTATGTCTGATTCCACTTTATAGAGATGTTTGTAAGATTTACAGGAACCCATACTGTTGGATATATGGTAAGAAATCAGCAGTTGAAACTATGCGCACAACTAATTTGACTGAGCTGGCGTGGGACCTGGATCTTAACTTTGACAAATGAGTACATCTTGGTAGACATTCAGAGTGCAGAATTAACAGGTCTAAAACTAAGGCTATTGAAACTAACTAGGCCCCATCTGAGAATACGTTATAAAAATACCCTCCTCCTTTTCTTCATTTACTACAGTATTTTGCAGTTACCTCTCTGGATATTTAACCAGACTTGTAAATCTCTGCTTAGTCTTCCTGGACTTGTGTACTGCTCCCTGTAATTCTCCTTTCTCACCTCTCAGCTTCTATTTTACACTGTTCAACTCATACAGGTAACTACTTCTGGAAACCTTCTTACCTTTTACCATATACAAAGCTTACTGACTGTTTTTCTCAACACTGTTTCTTTGCTGATTCAGTGGTTGGGCCCAGGTTAGTTCCCCTACACTACTCCTAATTCCCACCCACCCCCCTTCTGCTCTACATTTAAAATATTCCAACTCTACCCCTACACTTCTCCCAACCTATCTCTGCATCAAAACAATCAGAGCATAACCCAATTGCAGTTGCCCTACAATTAGCCTATCTGACTCATTTACTTAAAGTGCTGCTACCCAGCTTGTCCTTTTAGAAGTTATACTGTTGTAACTATAACTCCTCTTGCCCAGTAATATTTTACAGTGCAAAATATTATATTCAGCAAAATCTAACGTACATATTATGCAAAATGACTCACACTCAAGCCTTAGTAGTGTGCCTCCTCAGCATATTAGTGCTCTTTACCAACTACCGTTCCTCCCAAATAAATATAATTAATAGTTCTACAAACCGACACTCACTACGCCAACAGCACCCACACTGTAATAGCAAACCTTCTTAGACTTTCTCAGTTACTGGTATCTTTAAATTTAAGTATGCTACTATAAACTAAAACAAAAATGGATTTGGCTACATGCCTTTCTTCATGAAATTTCCACCACAAAAATTCAGATCAGTAGAGATGTTTACCCAAACCCTGGTCTCACACAACAGCACAAAACCCACATTAACAGCACAATATTAAATGTACCATTGTTTCTTTCTTTCCCCTCCCCCAGTTCTAGCCTTCTCTTCCTAAATATCAGTCTGAGACGTATATGCAATAAAATTTATGACATACATGCTTTCACTGCGACATATTCCCTAGATGTAATCATAGCACAGAAACATTGCTGAAAATAGACATAAATGACAATGAAATTACCCCACCTGTTTTCAGTATAATTACGCATGTCATGACAAATAAGTTGACAGGTGGAATAGCCATCATTTACAAGAATTCCCTAAACATAATTACATATGCATAAGGGACACCTGCAATTCATACAATGGGGTTAGACCAGGCTCAGGGGGAGAATGGCCCTCCTGTTGTAGAAGGAAGTAGTAGTCCACAAAACCCACAAAAACTGGCAGGCTAAAAAACAGCCATACAGATGACAGAGCGAACTACTGAGAATAAGAAAGAAATCACATATTGTTACTATTATATAAGAAGCCAAAATTTTCCAGATAGAAGATATTCAAAAAAATGAAGAGAGAAATTAAAGGAAAGAAAAATATTTGCACAAAAAACTGTCAAAAGCTTCAAATACAATATTTTGTTCATTAATACAATGTTTCAAAGACATGCGTCTGGAGTGTTTCTCCCTGGGCCTTCTCTGAAAATTGGATTTGTTCCAAGTCAGGCTTTCCCGGTAAACAAATGTTAAATAAATAAATAGATAAAAAAAATAAACAGATTCTTGAAAAACATTATGTAGATCAAAAATCTTGGGCTGACTGGAAAAAGAAGTAACAGAGGAAGAGCAAAAATATAAAGAACAAAACCTAGATATTTTTTGAAAGATATAAAAAAGAAACATTGACATGGGAAAGAGAGATCTGTTATGGTATAATATTTATGCAAGGATAAAAGCCAAATTCTTGTAAAGAATGGCTATTCCACCTGTCAACTTATTTGTCATGACATGTGTAATTATACTGAAAACAGGTGGGGTCATTTCATTGTCATTTATGTCTATTTTATGTCCAGATTTTACAGCTGGAACAACTGTATAGACCTATAATTGTTGTAAATACTGTCTGAAATTCACTTGTTAATATAAATGTACTGTGATAGAGTTTTTCTCCCCAGGCCTCCACTGAAAACGGGCTCTGCCCTGTTGAACTTTCCTGGTCAACAAAGACAAATAAATAAATACCCATTTTAAAGGAATAGGCTCAGTTAACATATCTGGGGGATAAACAAGGCAGTTTGCAGAAGAGTAAAGTTACTCTGGCCTGTAATGATATAAATCAGAAAGTTTAAGCATTCTTCCCAAAGATGATAGTATACTCTAATTGCTTTCTACCAGAAAATTCAGTATTTACATTGGTTTGTTCTGCAATTAAATATTAATACAGTAGGGTGGATTTTGGTCTCCCCTACCCTCTTATTTTTTGCTAATATTTGCAAAATGCCATTATCTTTTCTTTTGTCTGAGTTGGAGACTAGCCTTCTAGGACAGTGTTATGTCTCCCAATTTCTGCTTGGGGTGCCTAGAAGGTATGAGGTTACAAGCATGTTGAATACTACTTGGTTACTTGGTTACTACAGTTCTGGGAAGATCTACATCTGGACAAAATGTTTCTAAAGTATAACCTGTTTATGCAGAAATTTGGGAAGAACTCAGACTCTGCAAAGGTAGGAGAATTTCAAAGACATGGCAGGTAAACTGAAATTTAAGGATATTAACATTGCAGGTAGGCTGGATTTAATTAATCAGATTAGGGAAGTTAAAGGGGGAAAGTCTGTGGGAAAAAGGTTTAAGAAGTAAACTTTCTGGGTCCTGACAGCTATGATATTCTCGAACTTCTTGTTGACCTTAGACTACTTTAAATCATATACAGCCCAAACAGACCTCATTTTAAAATACGTCAACCCTCACTGCTATACTTCATAATAACATCCTACCTAACTAATATATTCTCTATATCATCACATACCCTCCCACCCTCAATGAACACTGCCCCATTACCTGTCACATTCAAAACCTGAAATGTCACCCCCCCCAAAATTAATTTCTTTCAGATCCAAATCTCCCCTAAAATACATAAGCTCCAATCCCAACTCTCCATAATGGATTGGTCTCCCATACAATCCTTTACTGATCTAACATCATATCCATCTATTCTTCAAAATTTCTCTTCTGTCTTCAGCACACTCATTTTTCCATAACTACAAGGCCCTTCAAATAAACTAAAATTGAAGGATTCACCAAAGAGCTGAAAACTATAATACAACTTTGAGATGAAGTCTAGAAAAGTTGGAAAAAAGACCTCTCATCTACTAATAGACGGCATTACTCCAACCTATGAGATATTGCCAAACATGCAATCTCTAGACATAATGCCAAATAACTCAAATCAAAACAAACTTCTCTTCTATATTCTCCCAAACATTTCTGGCATGAGCCAAATCACATCTCTGTGAGTGTACCTCCTAAGGAATTACCTTCATAAGGACACACTCCTTTTTAGGTAGTAACCTTTCACCTTATTCCTTACAAAATTGACACCTCTACCTACACAAATCCAACCCCACCAGAATGCCTTCCTCCCTTCTACTTCACTAAAATTGCAACAAATTACACCTTTACTAGCAGATCCTAATTTACTCTACTACTGGTCCTGACAACCTATGCCCTAGTTTTCTTTAACACTGCATAGGCCACATAGTTATAACCCTAAAACACATTAATAACCTTAGCCTCACTAACAACACTATGCCCACAAACTAGAAATCAACCTTTATCAGACCCATACTTAAAAAAAAAGTCTAAACCAACATCTACCAGCCATTTCTGGTCCATCTCCATTCTTCCCACCAACTTACCAAATATCTGTAAAAACACCTCTTGCTCTCCAACATGTAGCGTATTCTGGGCAGGAGTGCTTTGACAGTTCTTTGGACACAAACTGATGATATACTGATATGGATAAAGGGAAGATAATTGGGAGTATGTTCATTGATCTAACCTGAGCCTTTCACATGATTGACCACTCAATCTATCCATTATCCTATTTCCTTGACAGCTTATATCCAGTCAGTGGTTCAAAGACTTCCTTTCTAACATGTCTTTTACTATGAAGATCGGCTACTCTCTTTCAGAAAATCCCAGACTTATTTAGGAACCCTACAAGGGTCAATACTTGCCCCACTACTATTCTCCATTTTGATAAATAAAGTAACCCTTGACCTACTCCAATTATAACTCCTCTTATATGTTGATGGCATGGCTATTTATAGATCTAACACTTCACATCATTGTCATCTTAGGCCAAGTACAAGCAGAAGTTCTGCAGCTAAACATCTAGCCCAGCTCCAAAAAGCTGCTTCTCAACCCTAAATTAAAAAAAAAGTCCATGCTCTTCATCACTAAGAAAAGGCTTACAAAAGCCCCTATTTATCTAAATTTTACAAACCAAGCTAGCAATATAATTGAAACAACCGCCTCATTTAGATAATTTGGCATCTGGCTTAACCAATCACTCTACTTTCAAGAATACATTTAAAAACACAGATCCAAAAGCAACTACCAACTATTATGGCCCAGAAAACATCACAATACCTATCACCTCTGGCCAGAGCAACCAAAAGTAAAGGATTCCTGCTTGCACAATGAGAAAATGGCTTACCTTTATTTGCCTTTATCTCAACCAAAAGCACAACAACTTTACAAACCTTTTTGAATAAAATATGCCAATTCCTTACCAGTTCCCACTGGTATGAACAATACTAACTCATATTGTCTAAGCTGTACCATCTAACTCTACTAGCTGGAGCCAAACCTTCTTCTTTGCTCCCTACTTTTTAAACTACTCCACCGAGATACCCCATCTCCTCTAACAGTTGAACCCATCAAAGCCAAGACAACTTTCTATCTTAGAAGTCAGGCTTCAGGTGACCCAACACTCCAAACACTTTCTACAGAACTACCTGGTTCAAACAATAGTTTATCTGTACCTTCCCCACACTGTGGCAATCTTTCCTGCATACTCTCACTGACACTGAAGACTACTCTAAGCTTAGGCCTGAATACAAACAGTACCCGGCAAATCATTACAAATGCAAATGCCAAACTCTAGGACATATCACATGTTAACAATACTTCTTTCTAGATGTAACCCCTCTCACTTACCTCCTACTGCCTCAGTTCTTCACTACTAACTTTAATGTATGTATCTGCCTTCTGTAAATATGTATATAGTTGGTCTGTCTTTTCCCATACATACTGTTTCACTGTCATTTTCAGCTATTAGTGTGTGATTTGGTATAAAATATTTTTTGTTACAGAAGTGTTATGTAATCCTTTTCATGATACTCCTTAGTTACTTCACTTCTTCTCTGCAACCTGTGGGACTCTGCATTATGTCATTATTTATATACTGCCTCTATTTGCTTGCACATTGTTGAAATTTCCTTTGTTTGTCTTTTATGATTTGTAATGCAAAATTAGGTTCATGGTTTGTGTTGCATTGGATGTATGTGTGTTCAGAATCATCATTGTGGTGATTTCTTAGTCAAATGAAGAAAGAGGGTCTAAAATCTAGTGACTTCTTATTGGTCCAGTAGCAGTGACAACTGTATTGAATGCAGGGGGTCCTGCATTTCAATCCTCAAGTCAAGGATAAGTGTTTTCCTTTCTTGTTCAATTATGCTTTTACCTGAAACATTTTTACTGTTCCTGTGCTGGATGTAATCTGGGCTGAGATTGCCACTGGTCATGCTAGGATTTGTGCTCTAAGTGAGTCATCAAAATGGAAATTAATTAAAAAAAAATAAATGTGTCTCTGTGTTAAATTAAAGGCAATCCAAGACAAATACATATAGACTAAAGTGGGAGACAGGTTAGCAAACTCAAATCTGATGGCATCAAGAAATACCCAAAGTCAAGATGTTTTAGATTTTTTGGGATAGCAATGCCTTTTCAAGTATTTTTATAAACCTGAAGTATAGGGTGTTTAGTAATAACTAATGGAAATGTGGTTCTGGGGAACACAAGGTTATAAACATATATGCTGGAACTGTAAGAAGCTGGGCAGATTTACACAAAATCTGTAAAATGTTATTGGGAGGCTGTGTTCCAAAATGACTGTTAACATGTGCCTCCTATTTGATTTCTCTAGATATACAAGGGTGCGCTTATTAGATCTCCTAATGCTAATAGGAAAAAGAGGTAACATGCAAATATAAAAACATAGACCCTCCAAACACAGAAAAAGTAATTGAATTAATGATGGACGTATAAAGTTAGAAGTGCAACATAGAAATCCTAGAGTGAAACAGAAAATGGTAAATAAATCACCTCCCTGGATTTTAAAACTGAGGGACTAAAGTTGATCTTCCATTGGACTTTTAGGTTAACTAAAACAGGGTGTTTGTTCAAGGTTGGCTTGGAATTTAGGAAGCTAAATGTAGGGTTTAAGTTTCTTTAGTTAGATACATGATCTTATATTCTTTGCTTTGTTTACGCTCCTGGAAAAGCCAGGAAAACTAGAATTATTCTGTTTTTTTTTTAAGTTTCCTCAACAATATGTCATATGCTGACTTAGAGGATACTAAAGGGAAATTTAATATTTGCTTATAAAAACATTAATGATGAGTTCATAATCCACTGTTGGACTGGAACATCTGACACATGATAGAAATACAAGAAACAAGATTCTTTTAGATTTGGTAACTTTAATATACCTATCAAAATAATTCTATTTCATAACAGAGCTGATGTCATTTGGAATAATTTGCCTATACATAATAGACAAGCCACATCCTTAGTAAAGTTTAAATCTGGCCTAGACTGCTGAGGCCATGGTTGGCTTAAAATGGGCACAATTCAATTTTTTAATTAAAGCAGTCACACAACTATGTGATAGTTGGAATTGGGATGGGTGAAGCAAACAGATAATAGTGGACTATTGTTATTTAAACACAGATTCAAATTCCTTTGAATAACATAGAACAAAAAAGTACTATTATACCATGGCGCCCTATTAATATTCCAAAACATGCACGCTGATTGGCCAGCGTTATCGTTTATCGACTTATACTAATGGAAAAGGTCCGCCACCCGGACTTTTTCCATTAGTATAAGTCTTTTTAAACACTGTCTCGCTATGTTAAAAGAGTTTAACATAGCGACACAGGTTTAAAAAGCAACGGAGATCTCCGTTGCTTTTTAAAAAAGCTCATATGTTAAACTCCTTTAACATAGCGACACAATTAAAAAAGCACGGAGATCTTGCTTTCTCCGTTGTTTTTAAAGTTTATTTTAAAGTTGTCTCGCTATGTTAAACCCATTTAACATAGTGAACACAAAAGCAATGGAGATCTTGCTTTCTCCATTGCTTTTGGCCACAGCTCTGATGTACTGCGTAGGCATGCAGTACATCAGAACTGCCGCTGATGCCAGACAGCGCCATTATTTAAGAAAAGTAATTGTTTCTTTTCTTAAATAATGTCATAGAATAGCAATAACTTAACCACTGTTGATGGGTTATTGCTATAATAGCTTTCCATATCTTAATGAGGCTTATACGTATTATTGTTATTATTATTATTGCTATTATTATTATTTCCTGAGCACTTTACTTCTTAAATTTTAACCTGACTTATCATCCGCTTATGCCAAGTGCTTTTAGTTAATAAGTATATCATAAGTCAGTCCTATGGACAAATGCTCAGACTTCTAGAAGCAGTAGAGAATTACCTCTGGAAAAGCAACTGCAATAAGGTGCCTTGACACTGGAGAAGCAGTAAGTGAACATCAGGCACATCTTTGTAGTACTGTTCACCAGATCTTGAGTGTAAGTCACATTATGATTACATGAAGTTGCTCACTGAGTTTGTTAGTTTCCACAGCATCATATCACTCATCCATTTCCATTCCTTAGCAGTGAATAACATGTTTACAGTAAAGAAAAATATTTTCCATTTAAACATTATTATTTGTAGACTTAGCAAACTTGCAATTAACTCCATATTAAGCAATGTTTATGGAGCATCAGAAATCAGAATTTCTCTGCAGTTTTTAGTGTTTGTAATCAGGTTTTCTTAGTCATTGTCTTGTAAAGCATTTGAGCATTATCAACTATGATGTAGTCTAAAATCGTGCACCTCACAGAATATTTCAACAAAATATGTTTAAATTTTAGGAAGTATATATGAACTATTGAAAAGTACATTTAAAATGTTCGTAGCAGATTACATATGTGGTTATTTACAATGAATAAATAACTTGGCCTGGGAGATATACAAACTTTAGACAGTCCTGTATTACCCATAAAGCAAATACAAAAGTTCTGGATCAGGGGTGTAACAAGCAAATTCCATTTTGTACTCACAAGCTCTTAGTGCTATCCCCCCACCCCCACCCCCCGGACACCTGGCACTTAAAAATGGACACATCTTTTAAAATAATGCCCCCCAAGCACTTAAAATAAATGCAAGTTACCTAGCATTACGGACAGACAATTTACCACAGTTTCTCCATCTAGCCTGGTTGACATGGGCATCCTGAGGAAATGTAGCAATTGCCTCATGCACACTGACAACCCACTTCTAGTCGACACAAATTCATTATGTGAGAGATGTATCTATATCAAGAACTTAGAATCCAGATTGTCTTGCTCACTAGTCAGTCCATCTGATACTAAACAGGTTGTCAGCATGCACACCTCACCTCCTGCACCTACCAAACCAACAACACATAAACCTACATATGCAGAGGTGCTTAGAATAAGCTTACCTAAACATCAGAGATTTCCCAAATGCAAACACAAGCACGCTTTGCATAATACATCCTCTGCAGAACATAATACACATAATATAGCACACACTAGTGTCTCACCAGTCAATCCCCTAAGGCATAACACAAAAATAAACATCTTAGTCATAGGCGACTCAATTGTGAGAAGGAAAAGGTCACAGTCAGCTGTCTGTCAGGTGCCAGGATCTGCCACATTACACATGCACTCAAGTCTTTCAACAACAGGCACTGTTATGGCTCTGTCACACTCCATGTTGATGTGAATGACTTGAGATGTACTTCACTGGACTATATAAAGAGAGACATGACTGAGCTCTTGGATTATGTGTCTCAGGCAGGTATGTCCCTACCTTTAAGCAGAATTTCACTTTTGCTTAGGATGATACCTTAATACGAATAAAAAAAATGATGGATTTCAACAATTGGCTTAGTTTCTAGTGTCATTCAAAGGGGATCCAGTATCTGTCAGTCTGGGATGACATGGTCAACAAACCTCGATGCTTTGCCAGAGATGGTCTTCATCTGTCACCCCTGGGATTTTGATTACTGGCTAAGGCTGTTGCCAACCCATAGTGCCTTTTTCCAGCAATGTCACAAGAACAAAAAAGAAGTTGGTGTATCAATATTTATTAAAGATAAATGTACCTCTAGATTGGTTAAACAGCACTATTCCCTTGAATTAGTTCAGGTGCAATTGACTGTAGGTAAGATCCCTCTTCTGGTCATTGCCAGCTATAGGACCCCTTTCATGAATCAGGACATCCACTCAGCCTATGTGGATCTACTTGAGTCAGTCAAGATACAACCAAGCATCCTGGTTTTGGGTGACTTTACCTGTCCATAGACTGGGTAAATTACTTGGCTCTAACTCACTTGCGTAAAGGTTTCTGGACTTCGTTAACTTCAATATTCTGAACCAGCTGGCTGACACACCCACAAGGGGCTCAAACATCCTGGACCTGGTGCTCACCAACATGGGAGACCGCTGCACCATCCCCTAGTATGTGGCCATCCTTGGTGAGATCTGACCACAAATCAGTCTCGTTAGAAAAAACTATAACACAAGACTCCCCTTAGCAACAACTAGACAAAAAAAAAACTTCTCCAAGGCTAACTACAACCTTTTACATGACGGCATAAATAGCTCCATAGTCCCTACCCTCCACTGATGAAACAAATACCTATGCTGAGTTATACACCAGTGCTTTATACAAGCACCTGTACAAGTGCATTGTCTCTGCCGTATCTGATAGAACCAAAGCAAGATCTTCAAGGAAAACAAACCTGCCTGGTGGACAACTGCCATTAATAGGCTATACAACAGGAGAAAGAGATTGCTGTCTAAGGGCAGGAAGGAACAGTCTCAACACTCCCTGCTCAACATAAACAAGCAAATAGGACTCTTAGTGAAGTCCTCCAGAGCTAACTACAAATTCAAATTAGCTTCCCTAACTAAGGATAACTACAAGGCGTTCTTTAGTTATATCTGTAACCTCAAAAGTAGGTCCAGATTTGTGCTAAACTTGTAATTAATGGTAGTACATATATATAACTTCTGGCTATAGCACACCTGCTAGCTGATGGGTTCAGTGAAAACTTAATTCCCCTGTCCCTGCCACATATACCCCAAAGCATCTCAAACACCTGTCCCCCGCCTGGTATTTCTGAGGAGCAGGTCTTAAATACCCTCTTCTAGGCCAAAAACACATCCTCGGTGGGAAAAGACAACATGTCGAGTTGTGTTCTACATAGGTTAAAACAGGAATTAGCATCACCATTGAGCATGCTTTTCAATCACAGCCTAAGCACTGGCTTCATCCCAGTGGAATGGAAAACAGCTACTGTCATCCCTTTGCACAAATGGGGTGAATCCATGGACCCCGGGAACTGCAGACCCATTAGCCTGACCAGCCTTATCTGCAAGGCCATGGAATGAATCATCACGGACCTTATTAATAAAGATTTAGGAAATCTCCAAATGCTTGACCCCATGCAGTTTGGATTTGTCATGGGGAGATCATGCCTGTTAAACTTGGTGGACTTCTTTGAGACAGTCATCAAAGCCCTAGATGAGGGCAAATCTGTGCATACTCCTACCTAGACTTAGCCAAGGCCTTTGACACAACTACCCACTCAGGGATTATTGATAAACTCACCCAGCTGGGTATCAACCCATATATTGTCAGGTGGGTTGCAAACTGGCTCACTGATAGAACTCCTATGGTAAAAATAGGGGAATCCACCTCCTCCAGCAGACCTTTAACCAGTGGTGTTCCAGAGGCATTGGTTCTGGGACCTCTACTGTTGGAATCTACTTCACCAAAGTGCAGGCTAAAACTAAAGGACTGTGGCTGACAAAGTTTGCTGATGACTGTAAACTGGGACTGATCATTGAAACCCCTAGTGAAGTCAACATCCTGCAAGAAAGTCTTACGCAGACTAATGACTGGTGCCAAAGTCATGGTCTTAAACCTAATGCAAAAAAATGGATTATCATCCCCTTCGGCAAGGGTGATGTTTCTGCAAACTGCCACATCAATAATAATACCCTAAGCATACAGTCAGTGGTGAGAGATCTGGGCACACAGGTTGACAGCAACATTAACTTCGATCACCATGTCTGCACACTGGTACGGAGGGCATTTTATATTGCTCATCTCATAAGTAAGGGCATTGCCTCCAGTAAAAAAGAGGTTATAACCCCCCTGTACTCTTCTCTCATCAGGCCAATAATAGAGTATAATGCTCCCTTTGGTATGTTCCTTTCCAAACACCTGCAACAATTGAAAAGACCACAGAGGTTCCTTATGAAGAAAATTTAGAGTCTTCAAAATCTGTCTTATGCAATCAGACTGAAATCATTGTCACTTTACTCTGTATCATACAGACTCAGACGCAACCTGTGCCTTGCATATAGAGCAATCTATAACCCATCTTTGATGGAAATGCTGCACATTCCAAGTAAGATGGCACACGGGTCACTCGCTCAAAGGACCTTAACCTGGTATGTGATATCAAGACAACTCGCTGGAAAGACAGATTTCTCTCACAGAGGTTGCCCCACCTTTGGAATAAGCTTCCTATTCATGTTAAACAAAGCCCCTCATTGGCCCTATTTAAGAGCAATTTGGACAATTGGATGGGTAACCAGAAATTCAGACTGGGGGTTCCACCTGTGTCCCGCTTGGACAGGGGCAATAGGTGCTGATTTTAGTGTCTGCTTGAGCCAGACACCTTTGGGGACACGGGTTGAACTTTGCTAGGCTTGTACGGGCCCTGGGGCCATTAGCCTAGTAATCTCTTATGATCTTGTAAGTAACATTTTCAGCTGCTCCCCCTAAAACTATTAAACATATTGTTTTTAGATTAGCAATATTGCACCTATTGTTAAAGGCATTCAGCTAGACAGTTGTAAACATAATATGACCTGAAAAAAGTCATGTTGATGTGATGCTCAGAAAAAAATGTAGTCAGCAGAGTACAAAGAATATGCCTAGCTACACCCTTGCTCTGGATTACTAGCACTTAAGTCAAAAAGACCTTCCAAGGGAATCTGTATTATGAATAAACTGATGTTTAAGTAAAAAACATTTAATTAATAATTAAGCAATGGCCAATGAATACTACAAGTGAATAAAACAGCAGCTTTTAAACAATCATCATCATTATCATCATCAGCCCCCTTTTTCCCATTTTCTGTATGGGGTCAGGATGTCATAGCAACTGCTTCCATCTCTCCCTATTCAGTGCCACTCTCCTGTCTTCTTCAGCACTCATGCCTGACTGTCACAGGTCTTCTCTCACACAATCCATCCACCTCTTTGCTGGATGCCCTCATTTCCTCTTGCCTTCTTCCGGTCGGACAGAAATCTTCTTCACCAGATTGTCTTCTGCTTTTCTGCACATGTGCCCGAACCACCATAATCTGTTCTCTTTTATTTTTTCTGCAATTAGAGCAACCTTAGTTTCTGCTGTTATGTCCTAATTTCCTCATCAGTCCCACAGTGTGCATCCTACCACCTAAACAATCTAATTTATTAAAATTTTCCAGTCCATCTCTGTGTTCGGCCTTGAAGGGCAAAGAGCATGACATTTAATTATAAAGAATACTTCTTTGCATTGTAATATTTGTTATAAATTCCTGCCTCATCTAACACCTTACATATGTTCTTATAAGATACAAATGTGTGTATTAGGGTCAGTGTTATAATATACATACAAATAAGCAGCAATAGGGCTATTAACCTAATTATTAACAAAATGTTTTGAATTTTCCTCTATCTTATCAATATAGATAACACTACAGTAGCCTCTAATAGCATAAACCACACCCTTGGTAAAACAAAAATAAGTTCCACAGATACCCATGTTAACTCCATTAATGTGTGGAAAACATGGAACTATACAGTCTCATATATTGCAAGTACCACATTTTATTTTACCTGCAACATTAGTCACAGACCAACTTCATTTGGTCTCCTAAAATGACTGTGTACTAAAAAGTCACACACATTTTTACTTTCATGCAAATGTTGATTTCTTAGGCACAAATTAACAAATGTCCTTATCTCCCAACAACTTCCAGTGTTTTTCTATACTATGTTGTGTCAGGTGATGCAATAATACTTTAAAACAAAAAAAACACATTTATGATCTTTCAAACAAAAATTATTATATTGACATTTTGCAGTTAACAAAATCTGTCAGTTTATACTACAGACCTTTGATAGCCATTAAGGGATACCACCTTAACAAATATGTATGAACAGTCTTAACTACCTCAGCCAAAAAAATATCAGGCCATTCACTACAGGCTTATCTGATTTGCAGGAATTCTTCTTAAGGTAAATAAATACCTCGTGGTATAACTAACTCCATGTAAAAAAAAATCATTGCTTGTCATAGGGGAGTATTTGCATGACATAAAAGGTTGCAGGACTCAAATGCCTCATATTTCCTATGATTCTTATAGGCTTTCCATATAACATGGAAGTAATGCCTGACTGTACAGAACCAGAAAGTTTCAAATCCAAAACAAAAAAAAATCTACAGAAAAGTGCTAAACAAAACTGTAACTGTATCAGAAAAACAACTACACTATGGGTGTCCCCATGCACAAAAAAAAAAGTGAAACCATCAATATAACAAAGACAGACAACAACATAAATCACCACATATAAAAAAATAAATAAATTGGAATTTGTGGTGCAAATTGTGATTGGCCATACTCTTAATTTAATGACTGAGTTTTTCATTATAAATACAACAATTATTATGTGAGCAAAACCATATTATTTCAAATAAAAATGTGTAAAGATACATTTATTTTATTTATTTATATTTGTTTACCGGGGTAATGCACTGATCAACCTTAACCAATTTCAGGCCCAGCCCAGGTCACTGAAAAAGAATTGTAAAGCTCTCATACCATAAATGTGAGCAATAGTGGTGTCCAAATAATATCACCAGTGACCCAAAACATATCACATATTCATTTCACATCCTTAATTGTATGCAATAACTTTGCAGAGTCCCTAATATATGAGGGAAGTTGTATAACCATAGAAAAAAGTTTCCAAAAAAATTGTTAAAGCCAGAAACAATGGGTCTCTCTAGGGGATTAATAAAGTTTTTACATACCTTTGACAGTCAATAAAAAAAGTGTGTAAAACTGAGTTAAAATACTGAAATGTTATTTTCTTTACACATTAAAGATGTCTGGCCTATATAATTTATCAGTCAGTTCAACTCACTTGTTCTGGGCAGCTAGTTTAGTATTTAGTATTAATATTAGTATAATTTTAATTTATAATATAATTTAGTAATAATATTGCCCTAATTAGCTAACTTATTTAATGAATGTCATCTGTTTTAAACTAACTCATTTTTAGTATCAAACAAATCAGATGCATATTTAATGTCATCATGTGATACAAATTAAAAAAATACATATGCCTTTATTCCTAAAAGGTAGTATAGAAGTACTTTTCCTATTAAGGAAACAAAAACTGACTTCAATCTGTTCAGAAGGTCATTTATTTATAAACCTGCATGCCTTTATAACTACTTGCATTGGAACATGTCAGGTTATTTCACTAAACATTTATAACATTTCAGATAATCACATTTCTTAATTGTCCTTTGAGGTATCCTGAGCATTTTCCAAACCCATTTCCAAATGGGTTCACTGTTGGTCAGAAAGAACTAGACAAACTACTTGCCATGTTTGACAAACATGGCACTGAATTTTTGCATTTCATTATTAGAATTAACAACAACAAAATGAAGGACTTGTTAGCTGAAGTTAATGGTTTGAACAATGACATTTTAAATTACGCTAGGTTTATTAACTTTGAGAACAAATCTGACAATATATTTTGTAAAATTGGACAACAGGTGAAAGAAAATTTTCTTAGGAAACAGAAGAAATTAAGAAGAGATGAATTAGAGTAGAAGCAGAAAGAGACATATTTACTACGTAAAACTTATTTTGAACCTATTTCAAATGTTAACAGAAATGCTAATCATGGCTCTGAGTTAGGTTCTTGTAATTATGTCCAATCCCTCCGAGCTACACCCAATCCCTCTGAGCTACACGCTCTAGGGACCTAAACCTTGTCACCACAATAAACAGAACATGCCAGTGGGATAGATTCCTGTCCCAGAGACTTCCCAAACTCTGGAATAAACTATCTATCTATATCAAACAAAGCTCCTCATTAGTACTCTTCAAGAAAAATCTTGATGATTGTATGGGAAATAGAAAATTCACCCCGGGGATCACTTCTGTGGCTCTGCTCGACAGTGGCACAGGAAAATAATTTTCTTGGGAGGCAAAAGCCAGGGTACCTTTTTGGCTGGGCTTGTATAGGCCCTAGGGCCGATAGCCTAGTACCTATCTATGAACCTATGAACTTAGACAGGGTAATGACAATGGTCACACAGAGTTCTTTGATTTTAATTGGGAAATAGATGAGGTGTTCGAACAAGAATACCCAGCCCTACGTAGATTGGAAAGGATACAAAATAGGAATAGAAACAGCAAAATTTTTTAGGTCAACCACAGACTCTGAGGGGACAGACACAGAGGGGCCAGAGGAATTTTTGGAAGAACAAGAAGGGCAACTGATTTTGACTAACAATTTACAGGTTGAACCAGTGATTTCTTGTTTTAAGGGCAAACTTTTAAGTGCACATGGGTTCAATATTTACAACTACACTGATGTTGACATCACAGATGCTCATTTTTCTCTTTTTAAAAAGGGATTTAAATTTGTCCTAGGGAACAACATTAATTTAGCAAATGTGTTGACTGAATTAAAACTATACACAAGAAAGTTAAACTTTCAACTGTATTTTAAGGACAACAATGAACATAATGATGCACATATGAATAGGTTTAAGAAGAAAAGCCTTTTCAATCCCCCTTTGCACCCAACATTGTTGGATTTTGAAAAGATTTGCACTAGGGAGATATATCAGGCATTCTACACTCAGAAAGATAGATTTTACAATTTTAGTAAGGATGAAGCATTACTTTTGAGGAAATTTAGAGAAACTGACAACATCAGGATAATGAAGCCTGATAAAGGGGGTGGGATGGTTCTGGTAGAGAAGAATGACTATGTGAATGACATAGCTGCTATGTTATATGAAACCAATAAATACGAAAATGTATCTAGGAACGAAATAAATATTGCACATAGGAAATTACTGTTGTTTTTGGAAGACAGTTTACTTCAGGGGGTAATTAATGAAGAACTTTACAATTTTTTATGTAATGATCATCCTTTTATCCCTACAGTATTCGGTATCCCCAATGTACACAAGAATGTATACCACCCCCTTACCGACTTATAGTAGCTGCACACAACAGTTCTACTTACTCATTTGGAGTATTTGTAGACCGTTTACTCAAGGATACACTTCATCCTATTACCCATATTTTAACTGATTCATGGGATTTTTTTATCAAGGATTAGGAAAGAATTTTTTGGTGAGACAACAGGGTTTTCCACCATAGATGTGGTTGACTTATTTAGTTCCATTTCACATGATATTGGGTTGGAACTTTTTTCAGAAGCCCTTTTGGAATATACGACACTTAATGGGGCTCTTATGAACTTTGTCATGGAAGTTATGGAGATCATACTTCACAACAACTATGTCAAGTTTTGAAAATGAGTTTTTCAAACAAACAAAAGGGGTTGCAATGGGATTGAGCTGTGCTCCCATGTATGCTAATTTAGTGATGGCATCATGGGAAAAGAGATACATTTTTGACTCAGGTTTTGAAAGTGAATGGTTGACATATTTGCACTATTTGGATGACATCTTTGTCCTCTGGAAGTGTGAGAGGGCAGTTGTGGACAATTTCAGGCATTACATTAACAACATTTGTGGCTATTTTAAGTTCATCCATAATTTCTGTACTGATGTCATAGATTACCGTGATGTGACCATCACTAGATACATCAGTCAGTATAAGTTTACCTCCAAAGTGTTTCATAAGCCCACCTATTCCAACAGTTTTTTTGGCTTATGATAGTAACCATCCACATTTTGTAAAGAGGAACATCATAAGGGGGCAGATGATCAGAGATGCTAGAATGTGTTCCATGCTCTCTGATTTTAAGATTGTGCTTGGTAATCTTATTAACATGTTTGTGGCTGGGGCTACCCTGAAAAATGGGTTCAGGAGATTGATATGGAAGTCCTAGAAGTTTGGGGTACAAGGTTTGCCCCCTTGCTAGGACAACGTTTTGTTAACAACAAAGGGGTAAGAATGAATAACCAACATTTTTCTCAGTCTATGGTCACTTATTTTGGTTGCTTTGGCCAGAAGGTTAGAGACATTTTGACAAAATATTGGGTGATACTAGAAGCAACAGTGAAGTGTATAGTAAATTGGGCAAGAAGCCACTTTTCACTCACAAGGTAGGACATAATTTGATCTTATTTGAACATCCATTTACTACTCACACTGTTACTAAGGGGACAAGGAGCTGTGGTTCCTGTAAATATTGTTCCTTTGTTTTGAAAGCAACAGACATTTTGATGGGTAATCCCCTTTGGATAGTTAATTTAGTGGGAGGAAACTGTGACAGTATAGGGTTAGTATATGTTTGTGTTTGTCAGGATTGTAACAGGTTGTACGTAGGCGAAACAGAAAGGTCTCTACGAAAAAGAATTTATGAACACCTTTATGCCATAGAAACCCATAACAGTAACAATACCTAGTACAAACATACACTTTCCTGTGATGCTTACAATGGTTTTAAGTTTGGTATTCTGGAGATTATTAAGAATAATATTAGGAGTGGTAACTGGTCTAATGAAATAAGTAAGAGTGAGTTTAGGTGGCAGCTAATACTTAATGTCAACAGCCTCCCACGAATGAATGAACACATATCATTGATGCCAATTTTAAGAGACAGGGCATCCATTTTATAACATATTTTTATATAGTTTAATTTCTATTGAGACAGTTTTATTAAGTGTTGATAATCACACACACAGTGTTTTACTTATATATATTTTTATTAGTTTACATTGTGTCTTATGGGCTTGTTTAAGGCAGTTTTTTATGGATATCACTTTAATTCTTGATTGTTTAATGAATGTCAGTGCTATTTAATTGTTGCAAGTTGGCAGGCACTTTGGTTTTGATAAAGTCCTATACTTGTCAGGATGAAAGAGCTTACCGAGTCTGAAGTGGATTTAATAAATCTTTGTGTGTTTACACTCCATTGATTGTTTATTTGGGCTTTCCTCTCACTTCCAGGAGGTGGTTTTGTGTTTTATCCTGAGCAGTGGTTTGATATGGTCAGAATCATTTATATTAACATGATCACTAATGAACAAAGTGCCTCTGGTTATACTGGAAGCATATTCAGAGCTTGCAAGCTCAACTGAAAAGGCTTTCAAGAATGAAGTGTCTTGTTAAACTGTGTTTCACTATGTTTACAGTTGTCATGAAATTTTGACATCTTTATAGGTTCATAGGTTCATATATAAGTATTAGGCTAACTACTTTTGCGGGCTATTTTTAAGGGGTCTATATTAGAACATCGAAGTTTCACAACTTCGAATGTTCTAATATCGACCCCTATTCAGCGAACGCTGAAAACAGCGAAGCTGCGGAACACCTAATTTCTTCCTAGGGAAGGAATTCGGTTGGCCATTCCTGTGGTGGAAAGTTACGGGTTGGGATCAGGTAAGTGTGCGATTGTGTGGACGTGAGGGTTAGGGTGTGGAGTAGGTGAGTTAGGGCTAGGGCACGGGTGCGGTGAGTGTGTGATAGTGACAGACCTTAGGGTTAGGGTTTGGGTTAAGGTAAGTGGATAGCTAGTGGTGTGTGTACAGTTTAGTGTAGGGTTAGATGTAGGATTTTAGGTGTATGTGTGTGGATTGCTGTTTGTTTGGTGTGTTTGTGTCGTGTGTATATGTGTCAGAACAGCAAATTTTTTCCCTTGGAAAAAATTAGCTGTTCTGCATGTTCGATGTTGTCAGCGTTTGCTGAATAGGGGTCGATATTAGAACATTCGACGTTTTAAAAAGTCGATGTTCTAATAGAGACCCATTTTTAAGTTTAGCCAATTTCTCTTTAATGGTGAGAATCAAACCTTGTACCTTGTGTCGAGTAGAAGGGTTTTCTAACCACCATGAAGTTCAGCTTACTGTCAATCTGAGTTCCCAAGTCCCTTACCACTGAATCTATTCATAGGGGAGTATTATCAGTGCAGGTAACTTGAAGGGGTGGTCATCTTCCCAAAGGGTATAACTATGCATTTTTTGCAATGAGATTTAGGCCACGGATCTGGCAATAACAAAAATAAAATTGTTTCCAGGAATGGTGAGCTAACTGAAAAGGCCTCAAAATATGCCTGACCAGGCATTTGCAGCAGCTTGAGTACATACAGAAGTCTGTCACTAAAAGAATACAGGTTGTAAATATGTTCAATGCAGACTGTTTCAAAGCCCTGTTCCTGCACATAGTCTTCTACAGACTACTGAGGGGCGATCTATGCCTAACTTACAAGTGATCTTCTATTCTAGCCCTGAAGGCTCTGCTACACATTCACAAAACAAAAAGAACTAGAATTACCTGATCTAATGATCTTAATGTCATCTGTGACATAAACAAAATATGTTGGAGGGACATATATATGTCTCAAAGATTACCCCTTCTCTGGAACAGAAACATACCTATCCCGACAACATATTTTGTTTATGTCTGCCTGGTCGGGTACATACAGAAGGGTGTATTGTACTTGATTATTGGTTTAATTAGGGCTGAGTATAGTGGGACTATGATCTCCTTAGATCTGGATGCTGTGCCCTTACTTATAAGGTGTGTCGATTAGAAGGGTTTTCTAACCACCATGAAGTTCAGCTTACTGTGAATCTGAGTTCCCAAGTCCCTTTCCACTGGGTCTACTCTTAGGGGAGTATTATCAGTGCTGTAATTTGAAGGGGTAGTCATCTTTCCAAAAGTTATAATTATGCATTTTTTGCATTGAGTTTTAGGCCATGGATCTGGTGGCAAAAAAATAAATAAATTATGGTGAGCTAACAGAAAAGGCCTCAACTGAGTTTTCGGCCATGGATCTGGCACCAGTTATTCCTCTGTGTCAGATCCTTCTGGACAAGATCTACATCTTTGAGGGGATTCAGTGATTGGACCCAGCTAGCAGTCATCAGCAAATCACATCAGCCAAAGGCCCTCTATATTTGCCTTGACTTCACAGAAATATATTTTGAATAGGAGCGGTCCCAGTACTCACTGTTGTCTCCAAAGCATATTTCTTACACTGTACATTCCTTTTGTTTTTCATTGTTTGCCATAAATCTCTCTACTAATCTCAAAGTTTGTGCCCAAGTGGGATAACCTTTCTTTACTCTGTCTTTCAGTGAATTTCAGAGACCTGCCTTGCTTTGCGTGTATTTGGATAGTAAACTATGTTGAGACCTTTTCAGTTAGCTCACCATTCCTGGAAACAATTTTTTTCTGTCATCATAGTTTTGGCTTTGAATGTTGCAACTCCATGGTAAGTTTCATGAGCTATTTCATTAGAGATTGTCAGCAGTTCTTTGTACATAAATCAGTCACGACCCTTTCGGTGAACATTTCTTTCACCTAAAACGGTAACATCATCTTTGCATCCTTTTTCTCTATTATGTCATCACCAGTGTCATCTTGGTTTTCCTGTGCTCAGTATTATTTATGTTGAATATTTAAAACCTGTTGTAATATTGTGAAATTTGTGTTCTGATTCCATGTCTTTATAATTCTTATTTATCCCTCTTTATTGACTTGCAGTGGAAGATGGAAATTGCTATCCATAAAAGGAGAGTTGACGTTTTGAGAAAGGATTTCCAGCAGTACATTTTTCTTCTACACAGGATGAAGTCATAAAAATATACATGTTTAGTGACCTTGTTAGAAGCAGTACTTTCCTGTGTTGTAGGTAAGGAACAAATATTCTGAGGTTATGTTTGTCAGTGGTAAATGTTTCACTGCAGTACTCTTGTCAGTGGTAAGTGTTTGACTGCAGTACTCAGTACTATGTAAATCCACAATTGGTTTAAAAATTGAATCAATGCATGCAGTATTTACTTTAGTATGGATGGAGCTGATAATCTGGAAGACTGTAGGATTGTTCTGGCACAATGGCCTACAGTTATTTATTTTATTATATGTTTATTTAGTAACCAGGTAAGACCCAATAGACTTAAATTCCACTTGACCAGAGATCTGAGAGTAGTGATCTGGTTAAGTGACTTGTTCAAAGTTGGTCACTATGTAAGTAGAGACTGAATTAATCAAATCCAGGACTACATGATGAAGCACACTAACAAGTCATAGGGATAACCATCCATGTTATCCTGCTATACTTTTATTCTGGAAAGGTTGCTGGTACTTTATAATTTGAAGGATGACTTCTGCTGCATTTCAGTGATGGGTCCTAAGAAGACTTAGTCACTGAGTCCAAGACAAGATTCACAAACAAAAACAATAGATGCTTTTGAGCTGCTTCGAACGTTTTTGAGTGTACTACCATATACTGACAGCAGAGAGAAAAACTGATACTAGACCTCAAGACTGCAGGGTACAAACAAGGATGTATGGAATAGAAACAGATACTAAGCAGTGGGGTGTGTAGAGTAACATAGATGAGGGCACAATGAGAGACTGTGCTATGGGGGGGGCACATCCACAGAGGGAACAGAACATAAGGGCATGACAATATACTGTTCAGCTGTGAGAAGACTCACCTTGACAGGGTGTGGAGCCCAAGGGTATGACAGGTTACTGTTCTGCTGTGGAGTGCTCACCCTGATAGAGAATGGAGTACAAAGTCATGACAGTTTACTGTCCTGCTGTGTAAGGGGTAATATTCTACTATATGCATACAGACCACAAGACAACTGTTAGGGATATGAGGCTTCCTTTGCATGAGACTCAGTATGCGCTGTCAGGCACTTGGTAACATTGCCATAAATGTTGTCAGTATGATACAAGGTGGTAATGGTGGCAGCATGTTAACAAATAGGTCTGTGGCTACTAAATGGAACAAGGTGACATTGCCGATACATTGGTGTTTGGCAAGGACAAGCATGCATAAATACACACTTATCCACATATGGAACTCACAGTTGTACATGTCTTGTCACAAGACTGAGAGAATAACAATGGACAGAAAAGTTCACCATGCTGAAGACAGATGTGCTGCTGCGGGCCCTATGCACATATGGCATGCATATCCTTGAGAAGGGTAAGGCAGACAAGGCTTTCCAGGGCCACTTGTGTTGGGGAGTGGAGCAGGATATCGGTGCTGTAGGCATCCAAAATGGGACAGCAATGCGTGTGCATCACAGGGTCACCAGGATGACACTGCATGATAAAACCAGGGTACAGAAAATCACCAGGGAATTGTTTTAGCATATGAGGTAAACCCCCAAAACAAGGGTATCTCACAGAGGTGGAGTAATTCCTGGGATCCCTGTCTAGAGCAGGGTTCTCACACACATTTGTAAACTGCTATGCTGGTTAATGTGTTTATACTTTGTGGGATGCCGTGCAACAGATTAGCTTCCTCCCAAACCTTAGGGACTATGTGCAGGTTTTATCTTGTGAAATCCCTACCAGGCTGAGGTTGCCAGATTTCACTTTAGAAGCATCATTCTCCTGCTGGAGGTGAACAAGCCTGGAAATCCACCATTACTGCTCACACAAGGCTGGCTTGTATGAGATGTGGTTGCTCCTTCACATGTTAAAATCACCTTAGGCAAGTAATAAGTATGGTCTTTGGGGAGTCCCTGCTCTAGACCCTTGGTTGCTAGCCACTCCTAGGTCTGCTCAATTGTCAAGCCCAACTGCCCTTCTCCACCAGAACTACTTATAACTGGTCCTCTCTCACATACATGTCATTTACTTCTCTTCTGCATGAGAAAGATGAGCAGTCAAAGTCCTGTAATTTCTTCCTGTTATCCACCAGCTCCATCAGAAGAAACAAATCTACTTGGGTCATCTGGGTCATAATCAGAGCTTTGTGCCACTATATCAATGAGGCTGGTCTACTTCTCTTGTTTTGGTGGCCTGTAAAATTATCCGGTGTGAAAAATAAGGCACTCCAGAATAGATGTAGGCTGATACACTTTTGATTTATTTTCAGACATTATATTAAAATCTAACCTGATATGAACAGCTACTTCTCCACTGGCTCGTCTTCCTGCATGTCACATGAGTAGCATCCTTTTATGCTTTTTCCTTAGTCATTATCTTTCAATATGCAGTTTATCACAATATCTGTAAATCTTGGTGGACTTCTATTCCTTGAACTTACTATAAAGATTCACTGTTTTAATACAGAGTAACTTCCCTGTGTTTACTTGTTCAATAAACAGTTCTTCACCCATAGTGTATCCTGTTCTAAACAGTTTATTCTTCATTGTTTTCAAACTGTTTTTATAATATAACTAAAAAAAGGAACATTTTGTATATTAGCAACAGAACACTTACAGACAGAAATACTTGGAAGAAAGATTGCATTTTTTTAGGATTCATGTACGAATGTTAATATATCATGAACTGCATATAGTAAAGTTTTTTAACGGGAATAACATAAAACAATTACAACAGAGAGGTTCTACAGTGATAGCTGAGTTTTATTAGACTGAAGGAAGGGCCAAATTCTTACTTAAATTCTTATCAGGGGAAAACTATGAATTGGGTGTTGTACTTAGTCTTTAGAATAAGAGAATATTTAACCTTTAGAAGAAGGAAATAAGTAGCAGAGATAAATTTTGATGAAAAAAGAATTTGCCATAATTTCTCAGACCGAATAAATGTATCTAGATCAAAAGGGAAAGTTTTAATTTTTGGTCACAGAATGATCCAAATAATATTCATAATAATGATATACTTTTTTTGGTAAATTCAGATCATGAAGGTTAACTGCAGAGATAAATTTAACTTAAAGAAACCAGCTACAACCAGATATCTCAAGAGTGGGAAGTGATGTTCGGAAATCATACTACCACCGATCAGAAGTTTTGGGTTATTAACTACTGGCTTATCAAATCAAGCAATACCAAGTCACTGAGTCCTATGAATACTACATTGAGACAAGGAATGGAAATTCTGAAATAGGCCAATAAACAATACTTGCTGTGAGTTTCAGGTCAAGGAATGGTAAAGTCAAGTAATTAAGAAAAGATAAGATTGTGTTTGGACCATACTTTGACTTAGATGATAGTCTAAGAATTTAGACTTGTTTGATTGCTTAGGGCTTCATCAATTCTAGCAACATTGGAAGAAAGAACATACCAAAAGAAGTTAGGGAATTTTAAACTTCCTGGCTGCTTAGAAGCTGAAAGTTTAGGTATGGATATTCTGATTGATTTGGGATAAAATAAACATTTTCTATAGTTTATTACTGATTTGCCTAGAGACCTGCTTAGGGATATGTTGGCAGGAAATGTTTACATGAATGACCAAGGGTGAAAAACTTTCATTTAAATGGTCGCTTCAGATAACAAACGCAGCTTCATAGGTTTTCTTCTGGATATGTCCTGTAGGATTTCAGACTAGTTTTTTAAATAAATTGTTCAAGTGAAGTTAGAATTATTACATGAATTTACAATCTCTAAATATTTAAGAGAGTTTGAGGTTTGGAGATCATTAAGATTTGAAAGCTGGGAAGACACTGGATAGTTATAACAAGGGGAAATTGTCAACTTACTTAAATTAGGGTGGTAAAAAGTTATCAAAGGATGTGGCATATGAAAATATGCATTATATTTTCATTAAAAAGCAAAGAGTGACCAGACCACAGCTAATAAAATCAAGCCAAGTTGTATTCCGGGAAATAGAAATGGTGAGCGCTTTCACAGTAAAAAACTGCTTCATCAGACAAATTCTTCATTCCACTCATCAGTTTAAAAATACATATGAGCCAATCAGAACTCAGTAGCAATTAATAAAACATCAAATAAGGATTCACTACTATTTAGCCCATTAAAGAGCTAGCTGTATCATAGTAAAGGGTAAATGTGCAATAAATATTAAAATGTATGAATACATGTACAAATGATATACCTATATGCATCAATTTATAATAAAATACATAAAAGACACCTATTTCTTAAGATGTCTCTTATCTAGCATAGGTTTGATGGAATATTTATCATTCAACCCTTTCCCCATAGTGGCTCTCATTCTAATAATCCATTCTAGTTCTTTACATTCTACTTTATTCCTCTCCACACCCCCTCTATTCCCAGTCCACACTTTCTCTATGTCCAAAAATTTAAATGTGTGTAATACATCCGTATCTATCACATGTCTGGCAAGGGCATTAGTGTCTGCTCTCCTCCAAATATCATAAAGATGTTCTCTAATGCGATCACGTAAGCTACGTGTAGTCATACCTACATAGAAAGATGAGCATAATTCACAATATACAAATTAACCAAATCCTCCGAGAGAAGGGACGACCAAGGCAACATAAAACATAAAGTAAAAAAAATCAGAACTGCAAGGAAATAAAATTCAATGAACACCATGTTTATTAATAGGTAAGCGCTTTCACAAAAACTTGCTTCATCAGACCTTCCTCACACACTAAGAACAGAGACCATATATACTGCATTGAAAATTCAAATTTACCAATCAGAACCAAATCACAATGAACAACATGACATCATAGCAAATACATCAATTAAAAAATGCATCTAATCAAAGCAATATCATCCAGACTTAAAAACACCACAACTCTATGTAACTATACAACAACACTAACTAACTAAAAATACTGTATATATTGTCTTAAAAACTATGCTAAAACATACTAAAACACATAATAAAAAACATTGAAAATCATTTTGGTATCCTCCTTTTCTTAAGTAGGGGCTTAATGGTAACATGTTCATTAAGACCCTTTCCTCTATCAGCTCTAAGAATGATCATCCATCAAAGGTGTTGTGCACAATGCCCTCTCCAAGCATGTTACTAATCATGGAGAGGGACATAGGTTTAGTTTTAGGGTCATCAATGTTGTTATGCCCACAATAAGAAAATGTGATATTTGCAACCATACTGAGTATAAGGAGAACAACTGGATGATCATTCTTAGAGCTGATAGAAAGGTAATGATGAACGTTACCATTAAGCCCTACTTAAGAACCAAAATGATTTTCAGTGTGTTTTTATTATGTTTTAGTTTTAAGACATATATATAGTTAGTTAGTGTCGATAGTTGCATAGAGTTCGTTGTTTTTTCTGGATGATTTTGATTAGATGCATTTTTAATTGATGTTTGTTCTGACTGGTGATTTTGAATTTATACAGTATATATGGTCTCTGTGTGTGCTGATGAAGCAAGATTAATAAACATGCGTTTAGTGACGGACGCTCATCTAGGTTGTCATTTGGTTTAACAGTATAATTCACAATATGCCAAATAGACTATATTATGTGTGTTGCAGTCTGCTCTAAAGTTGAATGTCAGAGCCTCCCAGTGTCTGGGTGTAAAAAAAAATTTAACTTTTGTGAAGCAGTGGATAGTAAAGGTTATTTTTTACACCCAGACACTGGGAAGGCTCTGACATTCTTGGATTCCAATAGCACTGACCTACTATGGAATGAAATGAAATATGTTCATCACATAGAAAACAAAGGAACTATTTGCCATTTCAAAGCTTCAGTCATGTCAATAGGTAAAACATGGGATTGATATTATGTTACCAAATGCTGTTTACAGCAAATACGGCAACATCAACCTTTAAACAGTGAAAACCCACTAACGCAAATGACCAGGTCAGCGATTTTTTTCCCAGGGGAAAAAATTGCTTGGCCATTGCCGTGAAATTGCCCTTTACCCCACTGTAGTGTGATCTTGGAGTTGTTATATTTGGTTGGGGGATGGGGTGCACAACCCTTCACATTGGGGGTGTGGGAGGCGAAGCCCCCCACTTTGTAGTGATTTAGGTGGTGTGTTGTACTTAGCTGGTCCACCGATTTTTTTTCCCTGGGAAAAAGTCGATGAACTGGCCGTTTGCTTTAGTGGGGTTTTGGTGTTTAAGGGTTGATGTTGCCGTATTTGCTGTAAACAGCTTTTGACAACATAATATAGACCCAAAACATACACATGGTGTGTTTTGGGATTGGAGAAAAATCATGATATAGTCCAAAAATAAAGTTTCATCTGATAGTTGATGTTTAAGAAATCCAGATTGCTAACATGAGACAATAAAAGGTATCACTCTTTACATCCTTTATCATAAAATGGGTGCGTATAGTTTAAAATTTTGTGTTAGTTAGTTATAGTTGTTACAATCAATTGACTCACTTTTTTGGTTTGGTGTTGAAACAGTTTTAGATTTGTTTAGAAGCAAGTCAATGGTATCAATACTGAAAAGGAGTTAAATACTACAGTGAGAATTTCATTCAGTTTAATAGAAAAGGCCTTATTTCATTTGGCAATGAAACCATTGCATCCAGGTACTTTATAATTTTAAGGGCGTTAATAGCATTAAAACTTTAAATTGTCTAATTTGTGAGGAAAACTGAGGATGCAAACACAAGGAAACCTTATAAATAGACAGACAGTCAAAGAAAGAGAGAAGATGACCATAAATAGGTCCTTTTGGACAATTTGAGTATAGGGACAAATAATTTGTTTTGAATGCCTTAAGAATGGAATCACTATTTTTGCAATGTTGTGATTAATTCTTACAGCAGAAATAAAGTTATTAGACTTCTGAAGAAGAATTTGTGCTAGATAGTTAGATGGAACCTAGACACACTGTGTGTAGTATGCCATAATTGTAGCTTCCTGCCAGGAAAGGTGGGAATTTAGTTTTGCATTGCATTGTGTTCAAAAGGAAATATATTTTTCCAACATACTCTCATATCTACAAAATAATTCAATTTCTAGAAAATTGATAGTGTTAATTAACTTTTCTTTAGTACAGGAAGCCTGATTGATTAGATGTCCTCTTAATGGGCTTTAAATGCTACCCATAACCCACTGACTGTCTTTATTAATAGAAATGTATGATACATTTTAATAAAATTATATAGATGGGAGTCTATGAGATAATTATGTAAGGGTAACTTAATAGGTGAAGACTGAAAGTCCAAGACCAAGTCCTTTGTGTATGCTAGTAAAGAAAGAGAGAGCTGACATCAAGATATAGTTAAGTTTCAGAAAAATCTGAAAATAATAGAGTATGATTTTTGCAATCTTTAATAGTAACAGAAAGTAAAGAGAAAACAAGAAAAAAGTCAAATTTAAGCCAAGACTTATAACACAATGACAAGAAAGAAACTGAAACAGCACCAAGTAAAACAGTCTGAAAAGGATAATCATAATTGAAAGAATCAATGAGTTTCCACAAAGTTTTAGAAAGAGCATTATAGCTAGATTGAGAGATTTATGAACTAACATATCCTTCAAATGGGCATTCCATTTATCAATAACTAAATAATTATCAATAGAACCAGAAATTATGCAGTACAGAGAACAGATACTGATATTAACACAGAAAGTACATATATTTAACAAAATAAAATTGATTTATCAAAATCAAAAAATATAAAAGTTAATTTTCACCTAAGCTATTCATATTAACCTCTTTAATTCAAATGAACTTGATTTATTGTAATTAGTATAATCACTCTTAATAGTGCAGCTGCGGTGGTGCAGCGGTTAGCGTTGCTGCCTCACAGCAAGAGGTTCTCCGGTTTGATTCTCGGCTGGGGTGCCTTCTATGCAGAGTCTGCATGTCCTCCCTGTGGTTGCGTGGGTTTCCTCCGGGTGCTCCGGTTTCCTCCCACATCCCAAAAACATGCAGTAGGCGGACTGGACACACTCTAAATTGGCCCTAGGTGAGATTGTGTGCATGTGTGTGTGCCTTCTGTGGAAGGTTGGGAGCTGGGCTGGCAACTTGACACTGTAAAACTCCACTGCCAATCATGAGCGGACAGATGATCCGCTGTGGCGACCCCTAACTGGGAAAAGCCAAAAGAAGAATAAGTATAATCACTCTTAATGGTAAACTAGAGCATAAGTCTGACTCTCATCGAGCTATAATTAACTTTCTTTAGCTTTGTGAGAACTCATGGATTTATTTAATCTAGTTGGTATTCTAAATTTAATATTATTCTTAATCATTGTCAGTAAGGTTCTAGCTTTTGTCTAGCCATTCTGTAGTTGGTGGGGATATCAATCTCTTTATGTTGCCTAGCAAATTTTTAAAATTAGGAGTTTGTTGGCAGTTATTTCATACAAACCTGAGGGAGAGAAGTACAGCATCAATGCCTCTGAGCAATTTCAGTAATGAAACTAGTATGTAGCCCCAGTTTAGAAAAGCAAGTCTGCTATATTTATGTTATTGTTATTATTCATATTTTTTTCTTTTTTTGGAAATCATTGCATGTAACTTGTTTTGAAATTGCTTAGATTAAGTTTTGTGTTAGTACTGTTCTAATTCATATTATACTCAGAGGTACCTTTGTCTGGAAAAATCTCACATAATTTTGCAAACTTTTTGCTGCTGTGGCTGTGACCATCGAGCTTCCCCTCCAAATGGAGGACATCATCATTTAGGTAGCCATGAGGGTTGCTTTTTCCTAATAATCTGCAGACCATCAGCCTTCACTATAGCCTAATTTATCCACCAAGTGACTTGCTGTTATTGCCCCACAAGCCATCTTAATTAATATCTCATGAGCCTACAGGAGGGATCCATTACCAATATTACCCCCACTCCCTGGCTACCTCTAGTCCTACCAAGTGGCTTCCAGCGTCCCATGCCACCTCCAACCCCCCCGGCTTGCTTGATGCTTCAAGAGTGAAGCCCTAATTCACTTGAATGGCTGGGCATTTACTCCAATTCTTTCTCTGACATTTGTATGCAAACACATATTAAAGTCCTTCATCAGCAGAATGTGCCACTTTCTGTGCTTCACTTTTATTTGTATGCAATGCTTAGGAAATAAACACAAAAAAAGTGAAGTTAAAGCTGTAGTGGAATTTTCATTCATACTTTAACTTCTGATACATGTCTTCCTTGTCTTTCTTTTCAGTTAATTTATATAAGGAAGGCACTTTGTGTCAGATCAGCAAAGGACAGTTCCCAGAAAGACTAGTTCAGTGAAAGAAATATATTCCAGTCAATTATTGAACTGACTTATTTCCTTTAGGGTAGTGTTCAAGTTACCCACACTAGCCATGTAAGGGGTTTTGCTTCCTGCACCTATGCACTTAATATTATAAAAATCAGAGATAGGAAAAGACAAAACCCTGAACACAGCAATCATATTTAATGAATCTGCATTTCTGCTGAGTGCTGTCAACCAGACAGCTGACAGAATATCCAATGAACGACACTGCTTCACAGATACCCATTAAGGATTTTTTAAACACATTAACAGATTTGTTAATATTATAAAGCATTAAAAGCTTACAGATCCTCCAGAATTCAAAACGTTTGATTTAATTTGCTTCAGAACCAAGTAAATATGAAGAGATATTTAAAGCTAAATGTATCAGAAGTGATGTTATATATTGCTTAGCAACATACAAAGTGTTATGCAAACAAAGAAAAATATACAACTTATCACAATTACCCAAACCAAAACTTAATTAAGTAGGTTTCAATGCAAAATATGTGCTATAATACAGGTGGCCAAAAATCAAAACTGATAGTAACCTTCCACAGGAGCCTTTGCTCCCTGCAGAGTCCTTATTCAAGCATAACCGCAACACTGCCCATATCAAAAATACTACAACAGCCTTGATAAAATAATTGAAGCTACCTGCTCTGTCAAGATGAGTTTAGTTTTAAACTCTAATGTAACATGAAACAGCAAGCAGTCACATAACAACCATGAAGTAAGAGTGTGTCTGAGTGCATGTGCATGTGTGTGTGTGTGTGTGTGTGTGTGTGTGTGTGTGTGTGTGTGTGTGTGTGTGTGTGTGTGTGTGTTTGCGTGTGGGTGTGTGTGGGGGTGTTGGTGTGTATGTGTGGGTGTGTATGTATGTGTATGTTTGTTCTGTATTTCTGTGCACAGCTCTCAACCTTTCATCTTCAAAATGCGGAACAAATGGGTAAAATATGGAACACCTACTAACAACCTACCAACAACTAAAGCTAGTTAGCTCATAGGTTGGTTAAAATATGTTACTTTATTATTATAAAAGTTATTTTAATGAATTAATAAGATTCAACCTTATTTACAATGTATATCAGTTAAAAAATTCCTAAGACTGAATATGTCACAGATGCTTTTGATGCAGAACTGCAAGGAACATAGATTCTCTAAACCTCAAAATGAGGAATGTTACTCATAATGAAGTACACTTGAGAGGTACTTCTGTGTATATGTGAGTGACAGACAGAGGAAGGATTGTGGGTGTAAGCAATTTTCTAAGCTCCTGTTTAGAAGTCTGAACACAGAAAATCTTCACATCTGGTACATCTTGACTGTTAACTTCTATTTTGTTGAATATTATTCCAAAGCAGAGTACCTGGACAGGGAAATATTTCTATAGTTACTTGTTTTGCTACTGCATACCGCTAAGGTTGGAGACTCCTGCAACTTCCTTGGTCTTTTGTTTTTCCTCTTCTAATGTTCTAGTTTGCTCAGCATTCATGCATACATATTGGCAAAGAGCAAGTAATCACATATAAAGTATACAACCCAATGGTTTAAACACAGACATCATCATCACTGAATCTGCTTGATGATCAAAAGTGGGCTGTGTTACCATGTGACTGATTTAACATCAGTGATACTTCTTCATGGGTCCTTGGTTAGTTCATCATCTTCACTAATCAGCATGTTGCAAAAAGATTGCATTTGGGAAACTGCATGCACCCATTTTGCCTCACACCATGACTTATTGGTCTGGAAAATCAAGCACATGCATCCGTTAAGTCACCCAACTATTTTTTTGCTGCCTCCAGTCTGTATTGTGGCCATGCTGTTGTTGGTGAAATTGTGCATTCATGAGACTAAACATTAGCACACAAAATACCTGTGTTCCTATCAAATTACAAGGCTGTCCCCCCACACCCCCCCCTAACTAAATATACCAACTTCAAGATCGCATTACAGTGAGGAAAGGGGTGAACACACGGGGATGGCCAAGCGATTTCTTTCCCAGGGTCTTTTAATATAAACCCATCTCTGGGTTATGAACCTGTCGGGTCTATATCAGAGCATTGAAGTTTTAAAACTTCGAATGTTCTAATATTGACCCATTTTAATTGAATGCTAAAAATAGCGAAGCTGCAGAACAACGAATTCTTTCCTAGGGAAAGAATTCGGTTGGCTGGTTCTGTGGCTTCTCTATTTTCAGTGCTGTGGTGGAGATTTATGGGTCGGGTTCAGGTAAGTGTGCGATTGTGTGGTTGTTAGGATTAGGGAGCGGGTTAGGTGAGTTAGGTTTAGGGTGTGGGTTAGGTGAGTTAGGGTTAGGGCGTGGGTTAGGTGAATTAGGTTTAGGGGCAGGTTAAGTGAGTTAGGGTTAGGGCGCGGGTTAGGTGAGTGTGCGATAGTGACGGACCTTAGGGTTAGGGTTTGGGTTAAGGTAAGTGGATAGAGAGTAGTGTATGTATAGTTTAGTGTAGGGTTAGTTGTAGGATTATAAGTGTATGTGTGTGTATTGATGTTTTTTAAGTGTGCTTGTGTAGTGTATATGTGTTTCGGAACAGCAAATTTTTTCCCAAGGAAAAAATTCGCTGTTCTGAATGTTTGATATTATGCGGTTTAGATATTTTAGGTTCGATTAAATAATGTTTGCTATTTTCATCTTTCGATAACGTGATATAAACACAACCTGTCCCTCCAGCTTGTTCTGTTGATTGTGGTAATGAGGTTGAGGTATCTGGAGCGTGTAGTGCGGAGGGACTGGGATTTTTTTAGATGTATCATTTCTAACAGAGCTGGGTTAGACATGGCTTTGTAAGTCAAGCAGAGATTGCCTCTAAGTAGGCGATATGAGACAGAATAGTTGGAGTTTTTTGAGTCTGTCCATATAGGATAAGTGTTTAAGGCCCAGGATCCTCTTTGTGAGGTACTTTTGCAGCCTCTTCTGTTGTTGCAGGTGTTTAGTAAGGTACATGCTAAATGGGGCATTGTACTTGATGATTGGCCTAATGAGGGAAGAGTAGAGGGAGACAATGACCTCTTTCTTCCTGGATGCAAACCCCTTAGTAATGAGATATGCCACATAGAAGGACTTTCTGACCACAGTGGCAATGTGGTGGTCAAAAGAGAGGTTGCTGTTCCCAGATCTGTTATAATGCCTTCTGTGTTCAGTGGACTACCATCGATGTGGTAATTCATGGGAACCAGGGTTTTCACAAAGGGGATGATGACACATTTTTTGGCATTGTGCTTAAGGCCATGGTTCTGACACCAGTCGTTGGTCTTAGTGAGGCCTTTCTGTAGGATGTCAACATCAGTTGGGGAGTTAATTATGGCACCCAACTTGCAATCGTCTGCAAATTTTGTCAGCTAGAGTCCCTTCATGTTGGCCTGGACTTCAGAGAAGTAGATACCAAACAGGAGAGGACCCAAGACCGAACACTGTGGGACTCCACTTGTGACTGGTCGGAAGTCTGACTTGGAGTCAGCTACTTTCACACTGTGGGTTCTATCTGTCAGCCAGTTTGCAACCCACCTAATGATATAGGGGTTGATGCCTAGCTTAGTGAGTTTTTCTATGATTCCTGAGTGGGGAATGGTATCAAGGCCTTGGCCAGATCAAGGTAGGCTGTATGAACGACCTTGCCTTCATCCACAGCTCTGGTGACTGACTCAAAGAAGTCGACCAGGTTGAGCAGGCATGATCTACCCTTCACAAAACCAAACTGTCTGAGATCCAGAGTTTTGAGATTCCCTGTATCCTTGTTTATTAGGTCCATAATGCTGCTTTCCATAGCTTTGCATATCAGACTCATCAGGCTAATGGGGCAATAGTTTCCAGTGTCTGTAGTCGCTCCTCCTTTGTGGAGAGGGATGACTGTAGCAATGCATCATTCGGTAGGGACAAAGCCTGAGATGAGGCTGTGAGTGAACAGGGCAGATAGGGGAGGTGCTAGTTCACTCTGTAGTTCATGTAGAACACACCCAAGGATATTGTCAGGTCCCATAGAAGCTGTATTCTTGGCCTTGGACAGTGCTATTTTAACCTCTGCAGCAGTAATACTGGGTGCCTGGCATTCTACTGGTATTGTGATTGGTCCTTTGGTGGGGGAGAGAGGGATAAAGTTGGCACTGAATCTGTCAGCCAGTATATTGGCAATATCTGTTGGCTTGGTATAGAAGATGCCATTGTGCAATAGCTCCACGCAAATCTGGGTATTGCCATGGAGATTCTTTACATAACTATAGAAGACCTTGTGGTTGTCTTTACCATCTTCTGCAATTCTGTTTTCATAGCTAGCTTTAGAGGATTTGATGAGTGATCTCAACTTTTTGTTGAGGCTGATAAGGGAGTTTTTCCAGTCTTGGGATGTTACCTTATTCCAATTCAGTTCCATCCTTCTGTTGTACAGTTTGTTTATGGCAGGGGACAACCAGACTGGTTTCCTTTTTTTTTTGAGGAGAGCATCTTGGTTCTATTGGGTATGGCGAGATCCATGCATTCGGCTAAGTGTTCGTACAGGGCATTAGTGTATGATTTGGTAGTCATGCAGCAGTTCTCCAATTGCATGGGTGCAGTGAAGTTAGCCACTTCTGTTTTTAGGAGCCAAGAGTTAGCTTTGGAAAAGTTTTTCATGGTGGTTACCTTTGTGTGTGTGTGGGGGGTGGGGTGAATTTCCAAGGTGATTAGTTTGTGGTCGGATCTAACCAGGGAGGAGTTGACTTTTTGTATAGAGCAATAGATGGCCATGTTAGTAATGACCAGGTCAAGGATGTTGCTACCTCTAGCAGGGGTAAGAAAGAGCTGTTCCAGGACATTGGAATTAATGAATTCCAGGAAATGTTGGGCAAGTGAATTGATACATGAGTAGTTTTCTCAGTTAATGGAGGGGTAGTTGAAGTCGCCCAGTATGAGAGTGTTAGGTTGGACCCTGATATTGTCCAGGGTGCTTAGGAACATGGAGTGTGAGTCTTGGGACATGGTTGGGGACCTATAGCAGGCTATGACCTGAATCGCTGTCTTACCCAATGTTAGCTGCACCTGAAGTATCTCTGATGTGTTATGTTGGGCTACCAGTCTGGAGGTGTGTGCATCTTTTATGAATATGGAAACACCACTGCCTTTGGAGCTTCGGACCAAGTTCTGGGGCCGAAAGGTGTGGAATGAGTTATAGTCTCGTAGTGCAGGGGTACTTTCTGCTGCCTTAAACCAGGTCTTTGTTACAGCACAAATGTCAATGTTCTCCATTTTAAGGAGTGCTATGAGTGACTGCATTTTGAGATTTAGACTTCTAGTGCTGAGCAGCATGACCCTCAGATTGCATTTGTTTGCAGCTGTTATGGTGGTAATTTGGTCTTTGGAACACCGCCTAAAAAAGGTACTATAGTGGTGGCAAGAGCCTTGGCCAGTATCTGGAAGCCCAGGGGGGACAGATGCAGGCCATCTCTGGCAAAACATCGAGGTCTGTCAGTCATGTCTTCCCAGTAAAACAGATACTGGATCCCCTTAGAATGACACCTGAAACTTAGCCAGTTGTTGAAATCAGTCATTTTCTGCTTGTACTGTGGTATCATTCTGGGTGATGGTAGGAGGCTGCTCAGGGCCAGGGTCACACCCGCCTGGGCTACATAATCTGAGAGCTCCTCCATGTCTCTTTTCATGTAGTCCAGGGAGGTATGGCTCAGGTAATTCAGAGATTACAGCTGTTGCCAGCATCTTGTGCAGGGACATGCAGGGTTACCCTCTTTATGGACTTAGAAATGTATTTCACCATCAACACTAGTGCAAGCATCCAGATAGGAAGTCAAGGACTGGCTCTCCAAAAGTTAAATCCAGTGTTTAACTGGACCTCAGGCTTCTTCTAGTGATCAGCTTGTCCTATACTGATAAGTGTTTGAGTCTATATCTATCCAGCTCCTTGGCATAGGACAAGATGACCGGAAAGTACAAGCCCTAACTCCCCCAGCAGTATATGGAGGTGACATCATGTGCCTGAAGCTTGACATTGACCAGCTATTTTCTAGAAAGCAGCCTCCTGAGTGACCCATCATTTGGGTCCCAGGATTCCCATCCTAGGAAGGCTTCCCCAAGTTTAGTCAGACCAAATGGTCTTGGATGAGAGGGTCCATCAAGTCACCTCACAGTAGGGACTGCATATGCCGAGCTAAACATCAAGACATGTTTTAATGTCTGTTGGGAGTTTAGTCATGGATTGCAGGGTAACAGCCTTATGGAGTATAATCTTGAGCCAACACTGGAAGTTCAGGTACAGTCCTGTCTCTGTCATATATCACCTTTGACCATTACTCAGTTGTGCACTGATTCCAAGTGCCTTATACCTGGGGCATATCAGCCATGCCCTTACCTTTACATGATACTGTGAGCATGCTTTCCTCAGTGGTTAGGTTGGAAGCATAGGATTTCTACACTGTGGCTCTTATAATGAGTCAGAAGACACTATAGCCTTTTCTTTCCAGATGGAAAAGCATAATGAATACACACCTCTCTGCAACCTCTAATGACCTCTTCATTGTAGAAGCTTTCAGACTCATGAGGAGCAGCTTAGACTTACCAAGAGTATCTATGCTATCCTCTGAATATGCCCAGATGTTCTGGTGAAGAGCCCTGAGGAGTCCTGGCTTATACTTAATGTTATTAAACATGCTTTATGAGCAGCCTGTAGGTTCTCACTCTGCCATTTTTGCTTCTAAAAATGTGGAAGCCCTTTTACAAATTTTGTTTTGTGGCTAGAGCAATAATCCAAGCATCTACTTACTGACTCACGTGTGATCTCTTTGTTATAGCATAAATACCAAAGATCACATATCTTCAACATCTTACCACCTAATAAGTCCAAGGCTTTGGATGGGTATAGTGAGTCTAATCTTCTTCCAATAGGGCATCATCTTACTATATGTCTCATCTGTCCCGATCTGAGTCTGGATTGGTTAGGAAGGTTGTGAAAAAAATGAAGTCCTTCCAAAATTTGAGATCAATAAGGACCTTGTTGAGACACTGTATGCAGCTTCTACAGTGGACTGTGACATATCTTGCTGTTACTTTGACTTGCAGGTGCCCTGGCTAGGGCTGCAGGCTCAGGTTTTTATCTCATGAGTAATATCAGAATTGAAACTATCCATTCTTAAGGAGGAGCTCAGGAACAAGATTCTGAGTACCCTTTTCTTGGAAGAAGTGCTCTTTGGCCAGTCTTCTCAGTATGTAGTTTATTGACAATCTCATATGGTGGAAGGCGGTACTGACCTCTGTGTGTGACATTTTTGCCCCCATTTTTCCAATGCATCTTCTTCCTCTTTAAAGTTAGGCCAGCTCAAAAAAGACAAGCTCACTTATCGCCTGAGAAATGTCATGAAATGTGACACTGTCATATCTTTCTGTAGTGTCAGCTAAGTTAGCCAAGTGAAACACCACACTGTCTACTGTAATGAAGGCCTGACTCTGTTTTGAGACTGTCTTGTGGATTTGTGATTCTCCAAGCACACTATTGCTTGGAGACCCATCACAAATTTCCAGTGACTTTAAAATTTTGTCACTGTTGGACACATTCTGAAGCTCACAGCTCTTCCTTCAGGAAAAAAAAGCACTAGTGGATCATTCCATCTCATTGGATCTCTTCAGATAGCTCCAAACTCTAATGATTATTATTATTATTATTAATATTATTATTATTATTTACATTTGTTGACCGGGAGTGTCCGACTGGATGTAGGTCCATTTTCAGCGGAGGCCCAGGAAGAAAAGTTCCACGGTTAAAATAAACAGACAGTACTTACATTGGATTACATAGCGATTAACAATTTAACACAGCAATTACTTACAACATATTTACAGATGAAGAACATAGTACATCAGTAGACAACTAGAATCTTTATCTGTGAAGTACATAACAGACATTAACAAATGTTACAATAAGAAGTTCCTGCTGTATAATAAGTACTAGGCTTATGAGCATCTGAGCTTGCTATAATCAAGGTAGTTAGTGGAGTGGAAAGAAAGGTAGTGGTTGGATGGGGTGGGTTATATTAGAGTGGGAGTTGCAAGGGCATAACCAGCATGTTTTTAGGTGTGGTTTTAGTAAAGTTTTGAAGTGGGTGCATGATGGTACGGAGGTAATTGTGGGTGGAAGGGAGTTCCATAATTTGGCTATGGTGCAAGAGAATAGTGCTTCACCAGCAGAGTTATTGGCTTTAGTGATCTGCAAGTGATTTTTGTTGCTGGATCTTAGTGGTCTGGTGGTGCGATAGGGTTGGAGTAGATTCTGGAGGGATGGGACATTTAGTGGATGGTTTACTAGTTTGTGAGCAAGTGAGAGTTGATACCACTGAAGGAGGTGAGGGAGTTCAAGCCAGCCCAGTTCAGCAAGTGAGAGACAGTGGTGACTAAGGTAGGATGCCCCTGTGGCGAATTTGGCGATTTTGTTGTAGCAGGTCTCTAGCTTGTTGAGATCGCATTGCTTTAGGTTGGTATATATTGGAGAGGCATAAAGTAGGGTGGAGATAAGGCGGGAATTTGCTATTGAAATCTTTGCTGCTTTGGTGAGACGTTGCTTATTTCTGTATAACGCTCCTAGTTTTTTGTGGACTTTTTTATGGTCATGGATATGTGAATGTCAAATTTTAGTTTATTGTCTATTTCTACTCCTATCAATTTGGTGTGTTCAGTTGGGTATATAGTGGTGTTGTCTTTTGCTGTGATGTTAAAGTGAGAGTTGTTTTGAGTATGTTTGGTGGGTTGGAAGATGAGTAGTTTAGTTTTGTTTGGGTTAAGTATTAATTGGGCATCGGATAACCAAGTTTCAACAGGGGAAAAGGCTTCCTGTGTGACTTTTTGCAGTTTGATTAAAGGAGCTATACAGGTTGTTCTGTTTGTTGGAAAGGGGTTTAATATATGGTATCATCTTTTGCAAATGAGATCCATTCCAGTCTGTATCTCAGTGAGTTAAATAAGCACATCCCATGCATTCATTTTTAGATAATCACTTAGCAGTGATCCATGCCCTTGCTCCTACAAGACACATGGGTGATGTCATAGGACATGATGATGATGATTGCCTTTTGGCTCATCTGTATTTGGGGTTCACACAGAGGATTCCTGTAGTTTTTCTTGGGTGGGCATCATTTACAGTATAAAGTTCTGTCATTTGGGCTTTCTTTAGCACCAAGAACCTTTACCAAGATGTTGGCCATGGTGGCCAAAGCCTTGCATAAGAAGGATCTCCACATCTTCCTTTACTTGGATAATGGCACATGGTAGTCTTATCCACAGATCCTCTGTAAATATCACTTCATTGAAGGATCCCATGGATACAGTTCCAAGAAAAAAGTCCTCTTTAATGTTTGCTTAAAGGGCTTTTTTTTAGAATGGAGCTGAATATTCTCCAGTTTTAGTTGTGCTGACCTTGGCTTGTTGTATGAGGGTGTGCACAGAGCCTGCCCCATCTTCTGGGAATAATGACTGATGCAAATGTCTTACTGTCATTACACACCTGAGGATAGAGGTATCACAATGAACTTTGAACTGTCAATGGTTTCAGACCTACCAAATGCTTAGACCTTTCTTTTGCTGTTTGACCTCTCTTGTTAGGTTCAGTATTTGTAGGTAATTCCCATGAGTCTTCTGGTGGCTCTTCCCTTTCTGAAATAAAGCCTATTGTAGGTGCTGGTGTTGCTTGCTTTGCTTGCAGACTGAGAAGCTCATGTGATCTGCAGTACAGTGTAGGAATGTGATTCCATCTGAAAAGGCAAGCTTCACATAAATTGTTTTGAGCTAGCAGCAATCATCCTGACCTTGATTGTTTGGATGGTACAGATGCTGTTTATGTAAACAACAAGGGCACACAAGGCTATACCTGCATATAGATGAAACACAAAGTTTTTTATATGAAATGTTTAAACTACAGGTTAATGAACGCCAGGTTTTTCATGCCTTCTTGTAGAAGGGAAGTGACGTTCCTAATTGCCTATTGGTAACAACTTAAAAGCGTAGTATTTTACATTTGACACTTTGTATTTTGTATTCTGATGAAGGTGAAGCACAGTCTTTACCGAAAGCGTGTTCTATATTTAATTGTTTTAACGCTAAATAAACCTGGTAACTATCGCTCTTATTGGTTTAGTTCGCATTTTTTGTTTTACCTGGTTTGTTCGAATTCTGTGAGTTATAGATGATACTTGCCTGGCAGTGGGCCACAAAAAGGGGCATTATTATCTCAACAGTTCATAGCCTGACAGAAATGGATTCTAATCAGGGTCTTCCAGAACTATGGCTCTCTGAAAACTGGCCTATTCATCACAGTGGACAGTATGTTCCTCACTCTGTTCTGCTCCATTTAGCAGTACAAGCAAAAGTTATTGCTGGATACTTTGTCTAACCCTTTTAACACAGTTGTCTTTTTCTTTATGGAATCTGTACACATTCTCACCATTCTTGCTGATTTCACATATTTGACATCTCATCACAACATTCAGAGAAGAAAGATCATAACTTCATAACACACACACACACACACACACACACACACACACACACACACACACACACACACACACACACACACACACACACACACACACACACACACACACACACACACACACACACACACACACCACACACACGCGCACACACACACACACACACACACACACACACATACACACATATATATATATATATATATATTAGCTTGGCTAGGATGACCATCCACAGATAACCAGTAGCTCTTTCTAACCAATCCCTCTCAAGACTGGGACCATAGCTGGTGGAATATTCATCTATCTTTTGACAGATAGAAGTGGAGGAGATTGAAACTTCCCAACCCTGAACCATCCATTCCTAACTGCAGGTAGTTTTTATTTGCACTACTGCCCCCAGAATGGGACCACAACTGTTGGAGCATTCATGCATTCTTTAGGGTAGGTGGAACAGGAGATTGAAGCTTCCCAACCCTGTGCCATCCATTTCTAACTGCTTGTTTTTTTATATGTCCTACTGTTTCCCAAGGAGAGGTGTGTGCAATGAGATAAGCATGTATTCGTAGGGATTCTCGCCCATGACACATTGACATTTGTCCTCCCATCTGTGAACACACCTGTTTGCAAAATGCTAACACTTTTGTCTAGCCTCTGAAAAAGAGCAGAATTATGCTGCAAAAGCCTATGCCCTCTTCTTGAGGTGGACTAAATGGCCTTTGTCTCCTCAAGCCTACTCACCTAGCCAGCTCCCAAGGTTTCACCGTTGCTAATTGAACTTGCATCTCCAGTGCCTCAGATGGACACCCTGCCCCTTCACTAATGGAACAGCTATGAAAACTTGTTCTTGCTTCTCCTTGGTTGAGGCAAGGTGTATGATTTCATGCTCTCAGGTTCCTACTAATACAGTACACATCCCTAGTCCAAGTAATGTAAATAAAGTACCCTAAATCTACTAAAATATTGCTGACATGTGTCAATACCCCAAGGAATTTTACAGTTATGATATAGGTGTATACATAGTTGTTCACAGGCTTCCCCTGTCCATCCTTGTTGCACTTGGTCCTTGTACATAGCCTGCATTGGTTTTATTAATGTTTCTGGGGTTTTAAACCATTGCAAGACTACCAAAACCAGCTTTCTCGGGACCTTGCCATATATGTTTGTCAGATCTAGGAATGCCAGTTTTGGACTGTTTTCTAATTTCTAGCTTCCTCTCAACTATCTGTCTCACTGAAAACATTGGGTGACTTGTACTGAATTCTGATCCGAATGCAAACTGCTCATCTCCCACCTTACTTTCTACTGCTCTGTGTATTTATATGTCAATCACCTTCTCCAGAACTCTCATACAGTGTGGCAGGAGTTTGATACCTCTATACTGACCACAATTGTGAATATCCCCTTTGTTCTTGTATACTGGCACTAGAAAGCTTATTTTTCAGTCATCTGGGATATGCTTTTCTCTCCATACTGTTATGAGTATCCTCTGGAGCCATTTCTCCCATAATTCACACAACATCTTGATCATATCTGCCATGATGTCATCTGGTTCTGCTGCTTTCCCTGACTTCCTTTTCCTTCATGCTGTTCTTACTTCCACTAAGGTGGGTTCCTTTTCTTCTTTCATTGTAAGCTGTATCTGGAGCACTACAGCTTCTGTAGGGTTTTCTTCATTCAGGAACTGCAGGAAGTAATCCTTCCATCTGTCTTTGATGCCCTGTGAACTGGCGAGCAGGTTGTTGCTGGCATTCCTTATAAAGGATGTCTGATGGCTGTCTTCTTTATCTTTCTGTCTTTATCTTGCAACCTGAAAGAATTTCTTTCTACCACCTGCAGATTTATTTCCAAAAGCTGGTAGAGTGCCTGTCATGCCTTGCTCTTTGTTATTGCAATTGCTCTTTAAGTCTATTTGTTAGCCAGCCAGTATCAAGACCCCCAGGACTAAATGAGTCCATTAGTATTAAGCCTTTTTATTTGAATTAGGAATTACTACTTTCTATACATTAAACATATTTCAAAAATATCATATACATTTTTTTTTTTTAACAAAACGCTGCAAATTATGTACTGTACCTTTGTGTGTTTTGCACTTTTTTTTTTGAATAATTTATTTTATTATATAAAGGATATTATTCCTTCTTAACCTTGTCCATCTTTTCTATCTCCCACTTTTTTCTGTGCTCCTTCTTTCTTTTGATTACTTCCTGGACTTCTGCCTTCTACCATTAGCTTTCCTTATGTACTTTATTTCCATACCTGGCTCATCCACATACCTGTTCTGTAGTCCTCATACACTCTGTTTTGAGGTGCTGCTATTCTAGTTCTCTTTTTCCTGAGGTGCCAGAGCCCTATGTAACTCCAACTGTGCTTTCTCTCTAGTCAACTTCCAGGTCTTCAGCATAGTCTTTGTTGACTTTATAGCCTTCTCTGACTACTGCTTGCAGTTGACTGTCGCAACCAGTGGCTTATGTTGTGGGCTGACTGTCTGACTGGGGATGACTTTGCAATCACTGATTCTACCCCAGTGCCCTTTCCTTAATAGGAGAAAGTCCATCAGAGTTGCATGTTGGCCATTCTTGTATGTTATCTTGTGACTGTCTCTCATGCTTAACCATGTGTTGGCCACCATCAAGCCTTTGCAATAAAGAAGTTGAAATGGCATCTCCTGCTTTATTCCTGTTGCCTCACAAATGTGGACCCAGGCAGTCCTCATACCCTGTTCTGTCTGTGCCAATATGCGCATTCAGGTCCCCCATTATCAACACTAACTCATGTTGACTTTCTTTGTCTAATAACTGCTGCCTGAATGCACTGTGTTCTTCACTATCACAAAACTGCAGTGGGGCATAGGCAGAGATAATGAATAGTGCCCTATCCTTACAATGGAGCCTGATTGCCATGAGTCTGTTACTAATTCTGATGACATCCCTCATTGTCATCTAAAGCCTCTCTCTCACCCTGATTTCCGCACCATTTCTAGTCTGTCCTCCCCATGAGTAGTAGACTGGATCCCAAGCAAAATGCTTTGCTACAATCCTCTTCCATCTTGTCTCCTGGATACAGAGGATACCCAGCCTCCTCCTTCTTACCATCATGTCATTCAATCCCAAGCTGCATCTTATCAATGAGCCTATACTGAGTGTAGCAATCCTTAGTTTATGTTTTGCAGGTTGACTGGTTTTATGAACTATCCAAGGTAACCAAGCCCAGGCAGTAGGACAATTATTAACCTGGGATTTATGACTGGCACACACTGGTCAATAGGGGCACATAGACCCCTCCACCATTAGTATTGATCCATATTGTAGGTTGGAGTAGGCCAGGTCCTCAATCCACTAATCATTGGCAAATACCTATGCTCATTTTTGGGAGCATTAGTCAACGAGACACAATCACCTATTGACAATTTTTATACCATCGAGTGGTTAGCACTGACATGGTGTGCAGTTTGTGATCCATATTCTTCTCTGTCAGGAGATACTGCGCACCACATTTGATGCTCAAAGTGGTTGGTCTATACAACTCTTTTCCCAGTAGGCACCTTATAAAGAGTATGCTGCTGTCTGCAACCACATTATTGGGTGAGTTTACATTGGTAACACCCAGCAAGTTTTTAAGACTTGGGAAGAGCCCCACAGAGACACAGGGAGAACATTCAAGTTCTACACAGGTATTGGCTGGATTTCAGGATCAAACCTTGTATTTTGTGCCTGGGAGGTGAAGACCTTAACTATTATGCCAACAGGGTCGGCCTTAGGTCAAATGGTGCCCTAGGCAAAAGGGTCCCAGAGTGCCCCCCCACATCACCTGGTGCCCCCATCCTGGTCTATTTACATCATCCAGTTTACTGGACAAGAGCCCCTGCTAGACCAGCACCCTAGGCAGCCACCTTATTGGCCTATGCCTAAGGCCGGCTATGTGTCAACAGTGTCTACAACACAACTGCAATTATATTCAAGGATATAATTGCTACGGCAATCAAGACACTTTGGCTTTATTTGCCTATGGCATTATTTACCCCCCTCTCATCCCCTGAAGGGCCCATCTTTATACCAGAAGAATGCAAAGTTCCTGTAATCATGACTGCACAGGTAAAAACCTCACTCTCCAAAGCCAAGAACACAGCATCCATGGGACCTGACAACATCCCAGACTGCCTTCTACATGAACTACAGAATGAACTGGCAGCCCACCTAAGTACCATGTTCAATTACAGCCTCACCTCAGGCTTTGTGCGCATTGAATGGCGCACTGCGAATTATCCCACTCCACAAACGGGGGGCCACAACAGACCCCAGGGACTACCGCCCCATTAGCCTGATGAGCCTGGTTTGCAAGGCCATGGAACGTATCATTATGGAACTCATAAACAAAGACATTGGAGATCTCCAAACTCTGAACCCCACACAGTTTGGGTTTGTAAAAGGCAGATCATGTCTCCTAAACCTGATAAACTTCTTTGAAGCAGTCACCAAGGCCATAGATGAGGGTAAGGTGGTTCACACAGCCTATCTAGATCATGCCAAGGCGTTCGACACCATCCCCCACTCTGGAATTATAGATAAACTCACTAAACTAGGTATAAATCCCTATGTCACAAGATGGGTTGCTAAATGGCCTACTGACAGAACCCACACTATGAAAGTAGCAGACTCCAAATTAGACTTCAGACCAGTGACAAGTGGAATACCACAGGGTTCAGTCCTGGGTCCTCTCCTGTTTGGTATCTACTTCTCTGAAGTACAGGCTAACACAGTAGGTCTTTGGCTAACTAAATTGCAGATGACTACAAACTAGGAGCCATAATCAAAACTCCTAATGATGTGGACATCCTACAAAAAGGCCTCACTGAGACAGATGCCTGGTGTCAAAGCCATGGTCTCAAGCTCAATGTAAAAAAGTGCATTGTCATACCCTTCGGTAAAAACTCTGTACCCATGAACTACCACAAAAGATTTCTCATCCAGAAAAAAGAGGTCATCGTTCTCCTCTACTCATCACTCATTAGACCCATTATAGAGTACAATGCCCCTTTTGGTATGTACCTCACAAGACATCTACAACAACTGGAAAGGCCGCAGAAATACCTCACAAAGAGGATTACTGGCCTCAAACAGATGCCCTACGCAGACCGACTCAAAAAACTCCAGCTTTACTCTGTCGCATATCGTCTACTCAGAGCCGATCTCTGCCTAACATACAAAGCTATGTCAAACCCAGAGCTGCTGGACATGCTCCACTTAAAGAAATCCCAATTCCTCCGAGCTACACACTCTAGTGGCCTAAACCTTGTCACCACAATAAATAGAACATGCTGGATGGATAGATTCCTGTCCCACAGACTTCCCATACTCTGGAACAGACTACCTATCTATGTCAGACAGAGCTCCTCATTAGCACTCTTCAAGAAAAATCTTGATGATTGGATGTGTAATAAGAAATTCATGCCGGGGATTACTTTTCTGGTTCTGCTTGACAGTGGCACAGGAAAATAATTTTCTTGGGTGGCGAAAGCCAGGGTACCTTTTTGGCTAGGCTTGTATAGGCCCTAGGGCCAATAGCTTAGTAATTACCTATGAACCTATGAACCTTGTAAAAGGGACTTTCCACTGCATCACAAGGTGTTGTCTGTGTGTCACAACATTTTTTAAGAAAGGAAAGCTTGAAATGGTTTGGGAAACCACACATCCAGGATTCAGAAAAAAAGTCTTACCACTCAAGGTAATTGACCAATACAGGTCAGTCAAATACTGTAACAGTGAAAAAATGTGATCAGAAACAGCAATGGCCACAATGAGAAAGACCTTACCATTGGCTCATTAACATGTCTCTTAGTCCCACTAGCCCACACTAGCATGTTCAGACCTGACTGCCGTTGTATTCTTCCAAGTAGCCCATGCATCACATTAGCAAAGGAGCATCCCTATACTCACTCACACACACACACACACACACACACACACACACACACACACACACACACACACACACACACACACACACACATCTACAAACAAGCCCTCCCAGTCAATCATAATCATGTAAGCAATCACTCATTTACCCACATGCACACTCCAAACATACACACACATCATCATCATCTTCTTTCTGCTGTTCCCATTAGGGGTCACAGCAGCGGATCATCTGTTTCCATTTCCTCCTGTCCTCTGCATCTTGCTCTGTCACACCAACCACCTGCATGTCCTCTCTCACCACATCCATAAACCTTATCTTAGGACTTCCTCTTTTCCTGTTACCTGGTAGCTTCATCCTTAGCATCTTTTTCCCAATATACTCAGCATCCCACCTCAGCACATGTCCAAACCAACATAATCTTGCCTCTCTGGCTTTGTCTCCAAACCTTCCAACCTGGGCTGACCCTCTAATATACTTATTCCTAATCCTGTCCACCCTCGTCACACCCAGTGCAAATCTTAACATCTTTAACTCTGCCACATCCAGCTCTAACTCCTGCCTTTTTGTCAGTGCCACTGTCTCCAACCCATGTAACATAGCTGGTCTCACAACCCTCTTGTAGACCTTCCCTTTCACTCTTACTGGTACTCGTCTGTCCCAAATCACTCCTGACACTCTTCTCCACCCACTCCATCCTGCCTGTACTCTCTTCTTTACCTCTCTTCCACACTCACTATTACTCTGTACTACTGATCCTAAGTATTTAAACTCATCCACCTTCACCACCTCTACTCCTTGCATCCTCACCATTCCACTATCCTCCTTCTCATTCACACATATATTCTGTCTTAGTCCTGCTGACCTTCATTCCTCTTCTCTCTAGAGCATATCTCCATCTCTCCAGGGTCTCCTCCACCTGTTCCCTACTCTCACTACAGATCACAATGTCATCTGCAAACATCATAGCCCATGGGGACTCCTGTCTGATCTTGTCTGTCAACCTGTCCATCACCATTGCAAATAAGAAAGGGCTCAGAGCTGATCCTTGATGTAATCCCACCTCCACCTTAAACTCATCCATCACTCCCACCGCAGACCTCACCACTGTCACACTACCCTTGTACATATCCTGTACCACTCTTACATACTTCTCTGACACTCCCGACTTCCTCATACAATACCACAACTCCTCTCTAGGCACCCTGTCATATGCTTTCTCTAAGTCTACAAAAACACAATGCAACTCCTTCTGACCGTCTCTGTACTTCTCCATCAACACTCTCAGAGCAAACATCGCGTATGTAGTGCTCTTTCCCGGCATAAAACCATACTGCTGATCACTAATCATCACGTCCCTTCTTAACCTAGTTTCCACTATTCTTTCCCATAACTTCATGTTGTGACTGATCAATTTAATCCCTCTGTAGTTACTACAGCTCTGCACATTACCCTTATTCTTAAAAATCGGTACCAAAACACTTTTTCTCCATTCCTCAGGCATCCTCTCACTTTCCAAGATTTCACACACATACTCTCTCCATTTCCTACCTAACCCTTGTAGTGCAACTATCTTGGCAGTCTCTCTGGGTCTATATTACGTGATCGAATGATTAGGTGATCAAACACCTAAACATAGACAATGTAATATCGAACTGCAAAATAGCAAATGCCGCCAAGAAATGTTACTGTCGGCCACAAAAAAAAATTAACTTTACAGCCAAACTAAGTGGGAGGCTTTGCCCTCCCCCACCCCCCCTAACTAAATGTACCAACTCTGAGATCGCTTCACAGTGGAGAAAACAGCAAAATCCAGCAAACGGCTAAGGGAAATCTTTCCCTGTGTTAAATTGGCCGTTCACTGTTTTTTGCTTTCAGTATTACGTGGTCGATCACCTAACCATTCAATCACGTAATATAGATCTGTCTCTCTCACACAAACACACACACACACACACACACACACACACACACACACACACACACACACACACACACACACACACACACACACACACACACACACTAGTATCCCCCCACTCCATTTCTTCGCTAAACTTACCTGCATTGTGAGTACTCCCATAAGAGTCAATGAGTGACCCTATTTTTATGGTGGTCACTTTTTTCCTTCCAGCAGCAAAACTGTATATGAGAGAGTGATTCTATAAATTACTGGGCTGAGCAAATTGGGAGCTTCTGAGAGTTTTGGGGAAAGTACATGTTAAATCACCAAATAATCCCTGAATACATGATGCACAATTGCTAGAAATGTCCTTATACCTAAACGGGAATATTCTTTTCCTATAATAACCCCTTCAATCCAGCTCCAACACAGAAAAGCTACAAATGCCTGAAAATAAAAGATGTAGGCTTGTTTTATTAGCTGACAACAAATCTCACCACTGTGACCTAGTTAACGGCTTTCATTGACTGCATATTTGGATTAAAGCTTCTATGATTTTTAGCATATTGATTTTTAAAATCGTAGTCTTCGGACACTTATTTTTTAAAATATTAGTCCTTGGACAGTGCTTCAAGCTAATGTCAACCCTCTCATTCAGGGAACCTAACTCCATTTTCTCGGACAACCAAACAGATATCAAAACTCTTATTAGACCTCGCTTTACATCCTCCATAGGAGAGCACACCTTCAACAAAATTGCTCCTGCAACATGGAATCACCTTCTTCTGGAAATAAGGTTACAAAAAACCTTGAAAGTTTTAAAATTATGCTGAAAAAACACCTTTTGTAAGATGCAGTCTGTAACTGTTGCATCTAAACTGGAACTACTTGTATAATTCCTGCCCACCTGTCACTATAAAATGTAACTGAAAGCTACTCAGTTGAAAAATCCTCTATTACAACTCCTAATGTATATATTACAGATATGGCCTGCTCAATATATATATATATATATATATATATATATATATATATATATTCATTAATGTATATACAATCTATATGTGTTTTATTTGTTTTCTTCTTGTTTATGCTTTTTCATGTACTTAATGCTGTTGTGAATGGTCTTGTATTTTATCCTGTTTCTTGCTCATTTGTGTCAAGGTTGTGGCCTGTTAAGCGTATTTGGTCCGATCAACCTTTCTGGTTAATAAAGTGTAATCAATAATTAGCATGAACTATCACCCTCCATGCTGATGCCGCTGCAAAGAGAAAATCTAAGTAGCAGGATGGTCTAAGAATTAGAAAGGCTAACTGCAATGGGGAAAATTGTTGAGCTAAGGCCTCCCCATCACAGTAAGGTTTTTGAATTCCAGCCCACCTTCCTGCAATGCACAAGAGCATTCAGTATTGACACTATTTAATCACTGTTGATGGTCCGTAACAATTAATAGTTTCATAAACTTGGTACATATATCTCATTTTTTGTTGATAATGTTTCATAAGTCATATTCGTAAATCCTGTTCATGCATAGGCTCATACATGCTATGCTGCAGGGAATTCCATGTGAATCAGTTTGGTTTATACCTGTCTGGGTTGTTTTTAAATGGAATATATCACATGGACTTTTTAAAAATGCTTCAGTCATGATGTAAATTTCCATCAAGTCTATCACTATCAACACAAATATACTCTATATGCACATCACTTCCCTGTTTACAAACACCAGTCCTAAACCCAACAGTGGAATGTACTTGGCAACTAGCACAGTGAAAGCCTTCTTTCAGGTTGGAACACAATGTTTTTAAAGTGTTTCTGCACAGAAATGTGTGCAGCACTGAAAGATCATTAGAAACGTTAGTATGGTAAAACTTGATTTAAATGTAAATATCATAGCCCTGGTGAGTGCTTTATTATTTTGATAATAATTCCCTCCTAAATATAGTTACCTAATTGCCTCATCATATTGGAATATGGTGTAATTATTTGTTTACTTCAGTGAAGGAAGTTTGATTTATTTCACTGTGGCTAGATTTGTTAAGATACAGCGTGCATGTTCATAGTGTCTGGGTTTAGCTGCAATCAAGGAAATAAATCACATTCCAGCTCAGTGACCACCATATGCTCACACAGCCAATTTTGCAAAATGGAATTCCTTTAGTACTGCAAACATAGCTGGAGTGCAGAAGTAATCACTGACAAAGCACTTCTCTCTATGTAATATCTGATTACATGGTTATCTGTCTGCTTTACAGTGGTAAGAAGATTTTTCAGATTGAAAGAACACAAGCATATAACAATTATGACAGATTGAAAGAATGCAGTCATGTAATTAGCTATTACAGGTACATGATTCCAGTAATTTTATTAATTCATTAATACATGATAGTAACCACATAAGTCTATCTGGGCAAAACCATTTACTGTGGTGACCTAGGAAAAAAGCTGTAGGAAAAAAAAATTAAACTCATTATAAAGTACTAAACAGCAAGATTGCATAGCGATGCATACTATACAAACAATTACAGATTACAAAAAAAATTGTTGATGTAACATATCCAGATGACTAACGTGTGCTGAAACAGATAGTGATGCTCAATAGCAGCTACATGAACTCATATGGTGACTGCCTCGGATACAAATAATGAAAACAAGTAAAAGATTTGTTGGTTATAAAAATATTTTTTAATTTTTTAATTGGGGTAACATGATCAGGCCTTTCCCAACTTAATAACCAGTTTCTCTTAGTCCTTTTTATCTTGCCTTTCATGATTTGATATTCAGAGATGTAAATCCCCAGAAGTGCAGCAGTTTGAGGCTGATAGTAGCAGAGGATTACTTAAGGTGGTTAAGTTTTACATGACCCCCTGGTCACGAGATCTCTGGAACACACAGAGGTGAGTAATCAATGTCTTGATAAAGGAGGGAGCAGTGCATGATGTTTACTGCAGAGAGTCTCACTACGTTGAACTGCCAAGCTTAATGCCACATCACCACATCTCAGTAGAGTGTCTGTGGTACAGAAAAGGATAACTAGAGGAAAATCATAGACAGTGGTGAGGGGTATTTCAGAAAAGAAGTGGAAGCAAAATGTTAGGAAATGTCATATCAAGAAATAAGCATAAGCAGAATAATGTTGTTTGTATAGGATTTTTGAGTGAAATTCAGCTGACGTGTTGGTTAGAATCAGCTAGGATTTATGAGTAAAATTCAGCTGCTGTGTTGGTTAGAATCAGCTAGGATTTATGAGTAAAATTCAGCTGACGTGTTGGTTAGAATCAGCTAGGATTTATGAGTAAAATTCAGCTGACGTGTTGGTTAGAATCAGCTAGGATTTATGAGTAAAATTCAGCTGAGATGGTTAGAATCAGCTAGGATTTATGAGTAAAATTCAGCTGACGTGTTGGTTAGAATCAGCTAGGATTTATGAGTAAAATTCAGCTGACGTGTTGGTTAGAATCAGCTAGGATTTATGAGTAAAATTCAGCTGCTGTGTTGGTTAGAATCAGCTAGGATTTATGAGTAAAATTCAGCTGACGTGTTGGTTAGAATCAGCTAGGATTTATGAGTAAAATTCAGCTGACGTGTTGGTTAGAATCAGCTAGGATTTATGAGCAAAATTCAGCTGACGTGTTGGTTAGAATCAGCTAGCCTAGCTTGGAGAGAGAAGAGCAATGATGAGTTCTGAGAGGGAGGTAGCATGTGAATTAAGACGTCTTGTTTTAGCCAGAGTCTGTTTTGGAAAAGGTACCTTTTATGGTGTTATAAATGGTGTTATAAATTATCAGTGACTAAAAAGATGGCAAGGAAGTAGAGCAGAAGTAGCAAGTTCGATCCTAGTCTCAGGTGTGAACTATTTAATTTTGAAAAAAGGTATTTGAGTCACTTCTTAGTTTTATTGCATAATATGTGAATGATATGGTCATGTAACAAGCTCAATGGTATGCTCATACAAAAAAGGAGGAGCCACAGCTTCTTAACCCAGCCAGAACAGTAAAGGGGAGGGCAGGGCCAGCGTGTTGGGTCCAGGATGAGCCTGTAAAGTACAGAAAGGCACTAGTAGCTGAGCTGGGATGTCAGATGTGAAGAGCATGTGTTTACAGTTTATCTATAACAACTTCAGACTCATTTCTGTTCTTAATCTTAACTAGTTTTATTGTGAGAACATGCTAGGTGCCTTCCATATTTGTATTTAAGACATTAACAGGCCACTGTAAAATTCTGTTGCTTTAAAAGGATTGTGTTATTTGAGATATAGATGCAGGTGTGAAATTGCTGGAGAATAAGGTAGACCATGTGATTTAGTAAATGCTATACATGTAACAGTCTGTTACTCCTACATTAACTTTTGGAATATGGTGCTAATATGTTTGGTGTGACAGAGCCAGCAACACGGTACGTAAAAATCTACTGCCAATCATTAGCGGACCAGAGTTCCGCTGTGGCGACCCCTAACCGGGAAAAGCCGAAAGACACAACAATATAGTTAAAATATCATATTTTGTATTGTTTTATGACCCAACCAAATTTTACATTTTCAACACACAATTAATACTGACATTCTCATTAATACCTGGGAACTTAGTGGCATTTAAACGTAGCTGCCATTTCAATTCACATATATCCAAGTGTTCAGATATTACTTTGCCCTGTAAATCATTAGCAATCTGCTGTATAGCCAAAAAAACAAAACTATGCTCATTATGTAAATTGACATGTCTGTATGGAGCATTAGTTATTTTTCCATTTTTTTATATCCTGTAAATGCTCGTACATTCTCTCCTTGAGCCATCTGGAAGTCTTTCCAATATAAAATGCTGCGCATTTCAAACACTTTGCCAAGTAAACAACATTTTTAGTTTGGCAATTATAATCCCCATTAATAAATATATTTTTACCACTTAATCTGAACTTTTCCCCTGTAGTTATCACAAAGGGGCATTGATGACACATTCCACATTTATAATTACCTTTTTTCCTGTTTGTAACAATTAAATTGGTCCTACCACCAGACTCTAAGATGTCCTTAATGGACTGGTTTCTTCAAAAGACAATTTAGGTTCTTACCCCAGTTTTTCAACTATGTTTTTGTCCATACATAACAAGTTCCAATTCTTTTTAATAATTTCACATAGAGGACTACTCATTGGTGCCCCTCCATTATTATCTCCTGGGCCAAATATGGGTCGGTAAACTCCCCTTTTGTCTTTTTTGCAGCACTATGGATAATCTCTCCTTTTAAACTTATCCAAAATGTTTACTTCTTCTGAAAACTCATTCTCATATGTCACCATCTTTGCCACTCATACTAACTTTCCTTTTACTATCGATCTTTTTTGATGTGAGGGGTGCCAACTAGTGTAATCCAAATATGAATTTGAAAAAGTTGGCTTCCTATATATCCTAGATACCAATTTTTTATTTTCCTTGTCCACCCTTAGATCCACATCCAAATATGTAATCTCATCATAACTATACTCATGGGTGAACTTTAAGAATTCCACTGTCTCATTTATGTAGCTCAAGAATTTTTCCATTTTTCTACAGTATCAGTCCATAACAAAAGCATATCATCTAGGTATCTTGTAAAGTATTTTATACTATTATTGTATATACTTTATATTCCGCGGTGGTGCAGCGGTAGTGTTGTTGCCTCACAGCAAGGGGCTCTCCCGTTCGATTCTCGGATTGGGTTGGGAGTGTCAAATATTAACCTTCTTTCTTCACAAGTCAGGTTATCTGTTTTTACAGGGCAAGATGTATTTAGAACCTCCCTGAAATCCAATTCACATGCCTTTTCAAACATGCTAACCATACCATGTGTAGGAGGATTAAAAACATTTGTTTTTTTTTTTTTAATATAGTACCATCCCCACTATTAATTGACAAACTACTAGCATGCCATAGACATACATTTAATTTTTGTGTATACAATTTCAAATCGATAAGCAGCTCTGCCACAGTCCCCTTCTAGTGGGCACAAATGTAAATCCTTTTGCCAGTACATCTGCATGTGCCTTTTGTGTAATTTTACTTGAATTATACACTTGAAAATCACCAACACTATTTAAAACAACATCAGGTAAAAAATGTTTTACCCCCAACTCCCATTTTCAATGTGATCTATTATTGCATCATAATCATCCACCACTCTGTCCATAATATCATTGTTTGAAAAATGTTCAATAAACAAGTCCCCATTATCTTTTATAATAATCTCAGAGTCACAATTATCCATTTTCCAGTCATCAGTTCCATTATATGCACTTTCTTCATTGTGAACTTCAATTCCAGCATCTGTCATTTCTCCCGCTGTAATTGTCCATTGTTACAATTCGTGGTATACTCAAAAAGGGATTCCGCTCATTCAGGATAATAAGCTTGCGGTAGTGATCTTCCCTTGCTTCTTCCTGATTGGTTACAACTGGACCATAACCTAGGCGATTTACTGGCTTTGGATATACCCTCCCTTTGCATATTCATCAGTGTCTATCTTTAATTTATTCATTTCCCAAGCAAATATGTTTTTACATATATTGTCTGGATTAGAAAACATGTTCAGGTAATTAGTTTTATAAAGTTCAAACATCACATCTTCATGCATGAACGTATGCTGCTGCTCCAGAAACTGCAGAAAACCATCCAGTCTCTGATTATTGTATTTGATCATTAATTTCATAATCTCCAGCCCCACTTGATCAAATACCCGATGTAAATCTTTAATAAAATCAGCGTTGGTCGCAACTTCATTAGGGTGCTTCCATAAGCATAAGCCCTTTGGAATGTGTTGCAGCTCAATATTTTTCTGCAAATAATTATTTTCCAACTGAAGTTTCTTATAGGATAACAAAGTGTTTTCAAAATCCCTTAATCTCTCAACCAGTGTAATAGGATGAGCTGCTACACTCATAGGCACACCTTCCTGATCAAAATTAAAGCTCTTCCATCCTGTAACCCAATGATTCTATTTCTCTGTACCATATTCAAAGGAAGTTTTCAACCAAGAAGGCTGGGTTAACAGAAGGCCAAGGCTACCGAACATATTATTATCACCACTAGAACCAGCCATTAGATTCCTCATTTGTATAGAATGCGAAGCTAATCGCTAACTTAATTCCTGCAGCAAGATGGTTAAATCATTGCTGGATGTACATTTTTCCATGTTTTTACTGTTCTGGCTGTCCACTCTTCCCAGAACAACAGACATTAACAACCATGAACCAAGTATACCAACTAAAAACAAAAACGGAGGGATGCCAGCCAACAGTAAGCCATACTTTATTCACAAGTTAAGCGCTTTTGTCCTGAATTACTAGGGACTTCTTCAGAACTATTACATCAAATCATCCCAGCACTTAAATACAGTTCAACAACTAATAAACCAAGAAAGCAATTAAAACTTGAATGAATTGACCATTCCTACCTACTTATTTTATTATATATAAAAAACTATATATATATATATATATATATATATATATATATCTATAGATAGATAGATATATGTGTGTGTGTGTGTGTGTGTGTGTGTGTATATATATATATATATATATATATATGTGTGTGTGTGTGTGTGTGTGTGTGTGTGTGTGTGTGTGTGTGTGTGTGTGTGTGTGTGTGTGTGTGTGTGTGTGTGTGTGTGTTAACATCTTGTCAAAATTGAAATGGCAGCTACATTTAAATGCCACTAAATTCCCAGGTATTAATGAGAATGTCAGTATTAATTGGGTGTTGAAAATGAAAAATTTGGTTGGGTCATAAAACAATAAAAATAAGATATTTTAACTATTTTATTGTATATAATGCTACAAGAAAGATTAGAACATACATACACACACACACACACACACACATATATATATATATATATATATATATATATATTTTTATATATAATAAAATAAGTAGGTAGGAATGGTCAATTAATTAAAGTTTTAATTGTTTTATTGGTTTATTAGTTGTTGAATTGTATTTAAGTGGTGAGATGGTTTGATGTAATAGTTCTGAAGAAGTTCCTAGTAATTCAGGACGAAAGCGCTTAACTTGTGAATAAAGTGTGGATTACTGTTGGCTGGCGTCCCTCTGTTTTTGTTTTTAGTTAGTATACTTGGTTCATGGTTGTTAGTGTAGCTGAGCTGTTAATGAACTGCTTCATGTAATCAAGGGTACAGGGTTTGAATCCTTCCACCTATGTTTGCCTATAATGCGAATCTGAACAAGTCACTTAACTATACAGTGCTCCTGAGTCTCCCCTGAAAAGAGATACTTATGTCCAATGGACTTACTCTTTTAATAAATGAATTAGAAATAGTAACCCTTCTCTCTCTCTCTGTCTCACACAAATATTCCTTGTCTTCCTTGCTGCTCAAATTTCACTTTACTTAATTTATTGAACATCCTCCAGTATACTGTAAACTACTTTTCTTTTTCACTTTTCTTACTATCTTACATTTTCTTAAGTACTCTAATATTTTATTGACTTACATTGCAGTAAATATTTTTTATTCCACTGAGACTTGCACACCCAGATTTCTGTTGTCTTCTCTTGTCCTACAATGCTGTAATTATTTTTATACTGTTGTATCCCCTTATATACAGTGTTAGCTCTTTTCTTTGGCTTGGGTCATGACTGAAAAAGGTCCATGGACCAATGTACTTACCTGTTTGAAAATCAGATTGAATCAAATAAATGAATAAATAACTTTTTGTGTACTTATTGAGACTCTAGTTTTTAGTTTATGTTTTTGTCTGACTTTTAACTGTATAAAAATGAAAAGGGATAAAAGACATGAACATCTAAAGTGTGATAGAAATATATTCAAATATTTTAGAAAAAAATACAGGTATTAGATAAAAATGTCCAAGCTGAAGAAATAAAATATAAGGTACACAAGAGGCACACAGTCAAGTATGCATGCAAATTAATTGAATTAACTGAAATGACCAGCTGAAAAGGTATATTTTCATTGAAGGTCCCATAGAGAAAAGCTCCATAGACAGCTGTTTAATAACAAATAACAAATTACAGGCACAGTGTTAGTTGGGTGGCACAGTGGCACAGCAGATAGTGTTGTCACCTCACAGTTCCTGTTCAGTTCTCGACTGGTGTGCCTTCTGTGTGGAGTTTGCATGTCCTCCCTGTGTTCGCATGGGTTTCCTTCAGGTGCTCTGGTTTCCTACTACATTCCAAAGACATTCAATAGGTGGATTGAACACTCTAAATTAGCAATAGTTATGAGTGTGTATGTCAGTGTGTGATATGGAAGAACAAGCATAGCGCAACAGCGGGCAGCGCCGCCTAATTGGGTTTAAACTATTCCTGGCTCCACAAAGTCTGCTCTTCACTTTTTCCCTTAGAACTGCTCTATCTCTCAATTTAAACACCATATTCTCATTCTAAGGCCCTTCACTGGTCCAATTAAGTAATCCTACAAGTTATCACTATTAAACCATAAGCACTGCTTACTCTTATACTCTCTACGATTACCCTGTCCTCTATTGGTCCGTCTTAAATTCAGTTTCCCTATATTACTCTAGCATGTCCAAAGGTCAGTCAATGGTTTCCTCTCCAGTCCATCTGGTGAATCTGGGAATTTTGAGGCAATGTTACAGCTGTCTCATGTACACGGACAACCCTCTCCTCCTCCAAACAGGTTCAAATATATGTGAGAGATGCAACTATTTAGCCAAACTGAAGGCTGAGCTCTCTCATCTCAAAACTGGTGTAACCAATCAGGAGGAGAAGGTAACCTCACACAACACAATTCCAGTATCACATAGTCCCACCACATCAGCGAACCAAACACATAAATACACAAAAACATACTCGGAGGCTCTAAATAAAAATCTACCTAAGCAACAGAGACCTCCAAAGCAGATATCCAAGCAAACGCTACCTCAAAACAAAACACGCACAGCACATAGCCCACAAAGTCAGTGTGCCAAGCAGCCACAGCCCTTAAGGCTGAATAACACACCTGATACTCTTGTAATAGGTGACTCTATTGTCAGACACACTGGCGTCCCGCTCACCAGGCTGAATAAAGAGAAGGTCACAGTGAGCTGCCTGTCGGGTGCTAGGATCCGCCACATAACGCAAGCACTCAGGTCACTCCAAAGCAAATACAAATATGACTCAGTCATTGTACATGCTGGTGTGAATGACCTGAGACGTACCTCCCTGGACTACATGAAAAGAGACATAGAGGAGCTCTCTGATCATGTAGCCCAGGCTGGTATGACCCTGACCTTGAGCAGCATCTTACCCTCACCTAGAATGATGCCACAGTACAAAGACAAAATGATTGATTTTAACAACTGGCTAAAATTTTGGTGTCATTCAAAGGGGATCCAGTGTCTGTCAGCCTGGGATGACATGCTCGACAAGCCACGTTGCTTCACTAGGGACGGCTTGCACCTGTCACCACTGGGCTTTTGGATATTGGCAAAGGCTCTTGCCACCCCATAGTGCCTTTTTAGGCAAGGCTCAAAAGTCAAACCCACCCCCATAGACAGCACAAGGAACAAGAAACTAAGGGTAATGCTGCTTAACGCCAGAAGTCTTAACCTTAAGATGCATGCACTCAAAGCACTCCGCAGTATGGAGAACATCGATATCTGTGCAGTGACAGAAACCTGGTTCAAGGCTCCAGAGAGCACCACAGCACTACCAGGCTATACCTCATATCATGCTTTTCCCCAAAACCGGACCGAACCACAAAGGAGGGAGTTTCCATATTTATCAAGGATATCCACACCTCCAGGTTAGTGGCATTGCAGTATCGGAGACCATCCATGTGCAACTAACAGTGGGCAAGACTGCTTTTCAGTTTATAGCATCCTACAGACCACCCTCTCAAAGTCAGGAATCCCACTCGGCTTTCCTGAAAACATTGGAGAACATGAAGATCTCTCCGAACACCATTATATTGGGTGACTTCAACTACCCAAACATTGACTGGGAGCACTACTCAAGCCCCAGCACCTTAGCCCAAAGGTTCCTGGAAATTATAAACTCAAATGCTATGGAACAACTAGTCACCACTCCCACAAGAGGGGACAACATACTAGACCTGATCATTACCAACATGGGGACTCTATGCTCCACACCAGAAGTATATCCCTCATTGGTAAGATCAGACCATAAATTAATTTCACTGGATGTCCACATCCCGACCCCACCCCCAGCCCAGAAAACCACAGTGAAAAACTTCTCGAAAGCGAACTTCTCACTTCTCAAAACTGAAGTGGAATCCTTCAAGGCCCCAGGGCCAGTGGAAACTACGGCCTAAACTGCAGAATCCTATATAAACGCATTCTACTGACATCCCCAGGAATGCATGGATCATGCTATCCCAAACAAAACTAAGACCAAATCATCCAAAGGCAGGTGTCCAGTCTGGTGGACCCCTGCCATAAATAAACTGTACAACAGAAGGAGGAAGCTACTACATGATAGAGCAAAATCCCTAATAGGGAAGGCAGCTCTGATCAGTACTAGCAAAAAATTACAATCCCTCATAAAATCCTCCAAGGCCAGCTTTAAGAGAAAAATTGCACAGGACACCAAAGACAATCATAAGGCTTTTTTCAGTTATGTTAGGAACTTGGGCTGCAACTCCCAGACTTGTTCTGAGTTGATTCTAAACGACAAAAAATACACTGAACCCACAGACATCACCAATATCCTGGCAGACAGGTTCAGTGCAAACTTCTCCACCCCTCCCCAAAAGAGCAAGTAACCATCCCAGCAGGGGGCTGCCTCCCAAACATCTCTGGTGCTCAGGGGAAGGCTGCCCTCCCCAAAGCAAAAACACTGCTTCCATGGGACCAGATGGTGTCCCAGGTTGCGTCCTACATGAACTCCAAGAGGAACTAATCCCTCAAATAAAACAGCTATACAATCTCAGCCTCACTACAGGATATGTGCCCACAGAATGGCGTACAGCAACAGTGGTCCCACTCCACAAAGGTGGAGCCTCTATGGACCCTGGAAACTATCGCCCCATAAGCCTGACTAGCTTAGTCTGCAAGGCTATGGAGAGGATCATCATGGAGCTCATAAACAAAGACATTGGGGACCTACAGACACTAGATCCTACCCAGTTCGGCTTTGTCAAGGGCAGATCCTGCCTTTTGAACCTGGTTGACTTCTTCGAAACAGTAATCAAAGCCATAGATGAAGGGAAGGTAGTCCACACAGCCTATCTGGACCTTGCAAAGGCATTTGACACAATACCACACTCGGATATCATAGATAAGCTATCCAGCTTAAATATAAACCCCTATGTCACAAGATGGGTTGCAAACTGGCTCAAAGACAGAACCCACAGAGTGAGAGTTGCTGGAGCCATGTCAGACTTGAAACCGGTCACAAGTGGTGTCCCACAGGGTTCTGTCCTGGGACCACTCTTGTTCGGTATATACTTTTCCGAGGTACAGGCAAATGTGGAAGGACTATGGCTCACCAAGTTTGCAGACGACTGCAAACTGGGCACCATAATCGACTCTCCAGCTGACACAAACATCCTTCAAAAAGGTCTCACAGAGACAGATAACTGGTGCCAGTGCCATGGTTTAAAGCTAAATGGCAAAAAATGTATAGTCATACCCTTTGGCAAAACAATGTGCCCACAAATTACCACATAGGTGGAAACCCATTAAGTACAGAGAAAGTTATTAGGGACCTGGGGACCCAAGTTGATAGCAATCTCTCCTTTGAAAACCACATTGCCAAAGTGGTTAGAAAGACCTTCTACATAGCCCACCTCATCACGAAGGGTTTCACATCTAGATCAAGAGAGGTAATCGTGCCCCTTTATTCATCCCTCATCAGGCCCATCATAGAATACAATGCCCCTTTTGGGATGTACCTTACCCGACACCTGCAGCAATTAGAGAGACCCCAAACGTATCTCACCAAGAGGATCAAGGGTCTCAAACAGATGCCATATGCTGCTCGGTTAAAAAAAAATCCAGCTCTACTCAGTTGCATACCGCCTACTTCGAGGCGATCTATGCCTGACATACAAAGCTATGTCAAATCCAGAATTAATGGACATGCTCCACCTCAGTAAATCTAAATCCCTTAGAGCCACACGCTCGAGGGACTTGAACCTCAGCACAGAAATAAATAGAACTTGCTGGAGGGACAGGTTCATAACCCAGAGGCTCCCTTCGCTCTGGAATAGAATTCCAGTTCATGTGAGGCAGAGCACCTCACTGAATCTCTTCAAGAAGAATCTCGATAGGTGGATGGGGGATCATAGGTTTGTCCCAGGGATTACTCCCGTGTCACTATTAGACAGAGGCACAGTAAACTAAACCTTAAAAAGGGCACAGTATACTCAAATCAAGGGGTGGCGTAAGCCATACAGAATCGGGCTAGGCTTATAATTGCCCCAGGGCAGATAGCCTAGTATGAACCTATGAACTGAGCAGGGCTAGCCACCATGCACTGTGAACCTTGGCTCTAGATGATTGTCACTGTTGAAGTAACACCCTGACTCAATGTGCAAAAATGGGATAAGTGGTTGTGAATGAATGGATGGATGGATGGTTATGTAAATTCATACCATGACCAAGAATGTTCTTAAACTTTCTGCTTTATTAGCTACTGCTATACTGTATATATTAGCTGGAACTCAAAGAGTAAGTATCTGAAGGGAAGTTTGATGTACATATTTTGAACACATAAAATAATGCAACACTGAAAATGACATCAATATCAGCAGTCACAAGTACAAGAAGTTATGGCCAGTCGCAGTGCTTTCTATAGGTCAAAGAATCTAGCAGAATTCATTAAAAAAACAGAACAGTAGAGTTTCTGAAGTGGGTCCCATTCACCAAAATGTTCCTACATTCTGTTAACATTGACTGAAAACATTAAATATCAGAGCAGGGCCCTTTGTGGAACTTCACTGTTTACAGAGTGCTTGTGTTTGGAAAAGGAAGAGTTAAATTTGATTCTTTGATATTAGTTGTGCAAATTGAACCTCCATAGCAGTAGATGTTCAAATGAGCACTTTTTCAGTAGCCTTAGCTATATGGATTATATCTTACCAAGGATATATCAGCCGACCAGCCTCCAAAGTTTCAGGGCACCTTACACGTGCCCAAACTGTCAAGCAGCTCAAATAAGAGACAAGTTTGGGCATAAAGCCCTTTAGAGCTTTCCTGCCAGCAGACGGAGGGAGGCTGAGCCCTGAAAAGACAAGACTAGGAATAACAAAGATAAATGTCCACACCCTGGCATAAAAAAACACGACAAAAAACAAGGGGGTGGAGTGGCTACTGCAGCAGTGGTCATATGAACATCTAATGTTATGGTAAGTTCAGCTTACATAACTGTACTATGTTCTTCATATTGATTACTGCTGCTGTAGCCTTAGCTATATGGGTAGATTACCATAGCTAACTATATTTGGGAAGTGGAAGGGTCCAGGAACCCCTGTAGAATGGTCCTAGCAAAACTTAATATAAACCTAAAAAAGGAATCAAGCTTATAGTGCTTTGTAAAAGTATGTACAGTGGACCAAGTAGCAGCTTCTAGAATACTTCCTAAATCCAACCCTTTCCAAAAAGCCATAGGAGAAACCAAGGTCCTTGTATAGTGGGCCTTGATCCTGCCTGGAATAGATTTGTCATGATGAGTGCAACAAAAGGTAATAGCCTTAGACAACAATCTGGAAATAGTCTGTTTTGACACCGGTTGTCCCTTCATCTTACCTTGACAAAAAATGAACAATTGATCCAATGATCTGAAAGATTTAGTTCTGTCAAGATAGTACCCAAGTTGTCTGTGGACATCCAATGTATGGAGTATCCTTTCTCCCTCATTTTTAGGTTCAGGAAAGAAAACAGAGAGATGGATAGTTTGGCTTAAAGTAAACTTGGACACCACTTTAGGCATAAAAGAAGGATTTGTTCTCAAAGAAATTCTATCCTTGTAGAAAATGAGGTAGGGTTGACTACCATAAGAGCTCGTAACTTGGATCCCCTTCATGCACAGGTAAGACTAATCAATAAAACTGTTTTCCATCCATCTTAAGAACCTCAAGTCAGGCAGATTAGCTGGTTCAAATGGAGCAAGTGTTAGTTTTTCTTATAGAAAATAATGATCCTAAGGGAGGCCACTAGTTTACTTGCAGGCCTCTTATGCAAAACCCCTTTAAAGAACATTTTGACATGCAACTGCCTTGAAAGAGGAGGATCCATGGGCAGACATGCAGAAATGGCTGATCAATGAACCTTGCTAGAGGGATAAGAAAGGTCATAGGTTACTAACACACACAAATATTGTAAATCCAGAGAACAACTAGCCCTTAATGGGTGCTGGTTATGTTGTTGGCACCAACTAGAAAACCTTTTCCATTTGCTAATATATAATTTTCTAGTAGCAGAATTTCTTGCCTCCATTAGTACCTGTTGCTATGTCCACAGAAAACAGGTACCTAAAAGGAATTAAGACCCTGTCATCCAGGTAGTCAACTGAAAATGATTGATGTTGGGGTGCATCAAACAACCCTGTTCTTGTGTGTGTAAATCCATTCTGTGAGGAAGTCTGTGGTAGTTGCCCCTGGACATTTTAAAAAGAAGGGAGAAACACAGTTACCTGGGCCAGAAGGCAGTTACCACAATGATCTTGGAGATTCCTTCTGAATCTTCAGAAGTACCCTAGATATTCATGGAAAGGGTAGTGAACATACAGGACATTCCTGTCCAAAGATAAGAAAAGGCTTTTGTCTTCCAGACCTTCTTGCATGAAGTCCTAGAACAGAATTTCTGCCAGTTGCTTATTCAGAGAGGAGGCAAAGAGATCTGCTTGAGGAGCTCCCCACAGATGGATCAAATCTTGAAAGACACTTGGATATACTTTCCATCTGTGAGGGTCTGCCCTGGTCCTACTCAGTTTGTCTGCCACAAAGTTTTGCTCTGATGGGATGTAGGATGCCTGTAGAGTGAGATTGTGCTGTGAAGCTATTTCCCAATCCAACATGAATAGTCTACAAAGGGGGTATGACCTGGGTTCCCTCTAGCTTGTTGATGTACTACTTGAAATGTTCTTGTGGAGCAAAGATGGTTCAGAGAATTTAATGCCTTGATCAGTGCAAGCATCTCCTTGATATTTATATGCTTGCATCTGCCCTTGTTGTCTCATGGGTCTATATTATATATTCGAAGGTACAAAATCATGAGTACTTTTTAATCGACACATAAGTGTCGAACGTCCTCTTGAGCGAATGGCCACATCATCAGTTTCTTTCCAAGGGAAAGAAAGAAATTGGTTGGCCGTTATTTTAAATCTTCCCTTTTACCCCACTGTAGTGCGATCTTGGAGTTAGTATATTTAGTTAGGGGGTGTGGGGGGCACAGCCCCCCCCACATAGCCCCCCAGTTAATAGTGTTTGTTATATTGTGTCGTGGGTTGTTGGACTACCAATTTCTTTCCCTTGGAAAGAAATCGATGATGTGGATGTTCTGTGAAGAGGCTGTTCGATAATTATGTGTCGATTAATGGGTATTCGTGATTGTATATCTTTGAGGTTATAATATAGACCCGTGTCTCATGCCCCCTGCACTTTTATCAATCCTGAAACAGCTGCCCAAGCACGGTCTCAAGCATATGTTGTGAATGACTACTCTGGAGCATGGAGGGAGAAGGGGATACCTTTATTTAAGCATAGCTGTTGTATCCACCAACAGATTTCTGTTCTGACAAACCCCAGTTCTGGGATCTGAAAAGTTAAAGGGTGTTGATGCTGAGACCAGAGAGATTTTGGATACCACTGTATCTTTTTCATGTGGTGTCTTGCCAGGGATATTGTGAGAATCATAGATACCATGAGACCCCAAATCCCCAGGTTTTCTGTTGAAGAAAATCTTTTTGAACTGAGGTGTCTAGTTGACATCCCAGGAACACAATCCAGTGTAAGGGAATCAAGAAAGACTTTTGAATGTTCTCTTGGAATCCCAGCTTGTGCAAGAGATCTCTCACCCAAGAGACAGAGTCCTGACATTTTGAAAAAGACTCTGCAAAGATAAGTAAGTCATCTAAATACAGAAAAATGTGGATACCCTGTAGCCTGCAATGAGTTATAACTGGAGGCACTTTGTGGACACTCTTGATGCAGTGGACAATGCAAGGGTAAGGCTGAGAACTGATAATGTGATCCAGACATGCAAAGCCATACGAAAGACCTGAAGTCTGGATTAATAGGAATGTAATGATAAGCATCTTTTAAGTCTGGTGTTACCAAGAAATGTGAAAGAGGAAGAAGAAGCAACAGGTTGTGAAGTGACATCATTTTGAATTTGGTCGCCATCACAGATAGGTTTAGGAACAAAAGATCCAGAATTGATCTTCAAGCATTTTCTTTCTTTGGGACTAGGAACATCCTTGAATAAAACCCCTTCCTCACCTGGGAGGGATGAAATGGTTCTATCACTCCTTGGGACAGCATGTGTTGAAGAGCAGGTGGAAACAAAACAGCCTGATCTGCAAGATGAGGAATGACACCCCCCACCTCCACCCCCCCGGAAGAGAAGAATTTCCTCTCACTGCCATATGTAACCCTGATGAATGATTTTCAGAACTCATTTGTCTGAAACGATCTGTTGCCAAATAGAGAAATGTAGATTCAGACTTTCTGGAAGAGAAAAAGGGCCAGGTTGGGAGGGGGTCACAAGGTCTCTTGAACAGTCATTCAGGCTTGTTGGAATGTCTTAGGAGGTTTGAGACTTCTTTTTGGAACATCCTTGCCACTTTTTATAAAGCATCTGTTTATCTGAATTATGTTGTGACTGCTTATTCTGTTTTTGCCAAAATTGGATGAGGAGAAAAAAAACCTTGGACAATTTTAAAAAGAAGGGTTGACAAATCTTAGAGATTCCTTGGATCATCTCCCCCTTTCATTCCCTGTACCTATCAGCTCTGCAGCAGAGGAGCCAAACAGTAAATCTCTATTCAGGGGAGAATTTAAAATCTAATTTTTAACATCATCGGGGGAGGGGGGGGTCTGAGAATGCAGCCAAGCAAAGCTCCTTAAAGCCATACCAGTGTTCACAGCCCTGGTAGAAGTTTCAACCCAGCCATACACACACAGTGCAGACAAGGAGTAGTGACCTGTACAATAGAAGAAACTAAGTTTTTTAAAGCAGATTTTTCTTCACAAGAAGAAACTGCTGGTAGCATGTTCCTCATAATTTCACTATATGTCAGAATAACTTTAACATATGAGCCTGACAATTTAAAATTCTTAAATTCAAAGTTGCAAATGTATACACTTTTTCCCATGCCTATTAATAAATGTTCCATCCTTATTAGAAAGAGTAGGACAGGAACTGACTAGGTGCTTAGCAGCAAAACAGTCAACTAAGGCTATAGCTTCCTGGTCAAGTTTGGGAGTAATGTATAAAAAATGTACACAATGGAGAAGCTTTATGCATCCTATCTGCCATTTTAGGGACAGCTGGCTGACTATCAGGAAATTGCAGGCAGTAGGACACACATCCTCTAAAGTAGACAGGACAGGAGGAATGGGTGAAGGTTCTGGAAAATCTTTCTGTAACATCTCATAGTATTTTTTGAGGGACTGAGACCTCAGTGTTCACCCACTGAAAACACTGGGACATTCTAGCAATAGTTTCAGAGAAAGAGAAACCTTCACAGGGAGAATCAGAAAGTGAATTCTCCTCTGTGTCTTAATAAGAAATCTTAAGACAAAACCCTGAATCTGTCCCCACATCTTCAGCTTCAGATTCAGGATCTTAAATCTCTTCAGGAAAGGAAGCATCCTTCTTTCTTTTTCTGGAAACTACTCCACAAGAAAGATCAGTAGCCTGACTGAAACCCTAATCCAGTCTCTGTAAGCTACTCTTATCCAAAGAAATTTGAGGAGGAGTAGATACATTCTTGGTTTTCTATTTCTTTTTGGCAGGTAAAATAGGGCCAACCTTGATATTAATGGCAGTCACTGCTTCCTCGGGGTGGGCACAGCATTCTGATACTACAGGGAAACCTTCCTCATTCTCTCTTACAGGACTGGCAAGAGTAGTTTTCCTTTGTCCAAAGACTGGACCCCCAACAGACACAGAGGACATGGCTAACCTCTGGTCTATAGTGGCTGTAGATGCTACACCAGAGTGACCCTGGGTAAAAGATGAGTGGTCTGAGGTACAACAAATGGCTACAGCAGGGTCACCCACCTATGGCTGAGGCATATTGTTAGCCTGCTTGAGTAGGCAAGGTCATTTGCTTAACTTTTTCTTTTTGTGGCTGGAAGAAGGACCAACCATAGAAGTGTCAATCTGTTCCATGGTTAAGCTAGAAATGGTACCTCTATCCTGAGAAAAAACAAGCAACAATGTCAGTGAAACTACAAGTTCACAAAAGTTATTTTTTTATAGAAAAAACACTGTAAAAAGCACTTCCAAACACTATGCCAGACAGTCACATGATGGTAAAATAAACACAATTTCTCACCATAAAATACATTAACATTTAGATAACACTACTTTTAAACTAACAGAAATGAATGCTCTTTAAAAGTATTTTTTAGTCTCAAGACAATCTGTTAAAACACAACACTCCTAGCTTTAAAATAACTTCCCTGAAGAGAAAAGTAATACATCAGTAAAACATAAGAAAATGGAAGGTTTTTTTGTTTTTTCCCCAAAGAGAACTTACCTGCCCAGCTAAAGAAAGCACAAGCCAACCATCGATCCTCAAAAGCCTCAGATAAGAATACTTTTCAGTGGCAGTAAAGCTCTGAAGGGCTTTGCACCCAGACTTTTCTTTTAGTAAGCTCAGCTCAAACTGCTTGACAGTTTGGGCATGTGGAAGGTCATGTGGAAGGTGACCTGAAGCTTTGCAAGCTGGCCACCTTATATATACTTGGTAAGATACAACCCATACAGCTAAGGTTACTACATCAATGATCAATATGAAGAGCATCAAAAATTTTGTGATTCTGAAATAAAATGTTACCAAATGCTTTAGACAAATTCATGAAAAAAGGAGTCACAAGAAAAACCTTTATCCAGAAGATTTAGGATATTTCAGTAATTCTTATAGGTGTAGTCTCTCTAGACTGTTTCCTTTCCTGAGCCTTTACTGAGTACCATAGAGTTAGGTGATACTGGTTCAGTTTGGAGTTAAGTGAACATTTTTTTAGAAAGATGGCAAAGTGAGTCTATTGCCAGAGAGGGTATCATTAAAAATGCTTTGCTATCCAACAAATACATATAAAAAATATGGCATTGCTAAGAGAACTCAGCTCCTAAGTACCTAACAGCAAATGGAATGAATCAAACACATTGAACGATACATGCACCAAAACTGGTGGTGACTGTTTGTTTTGCATGGAGGCCAGTCTCTCTCTGCACCCCTTACTTATATGTTCTACCTCCACAGTTGAACAGTCATGGGAAAAAGATAAAGACCCTGAAAAGGTGAACAATGTTTTATACAAACATGATATCAAAGTGCATCCAAACAATGTAAAACCCTTTCCAAAACTTGCATATTCAAGGAATGGGGTTCAGGTAGACAGACTTCAGAAAATTATGATTTGGCAAAAGGTAAGCAAGACATAATAAGATACAGCTATATCAAATGTAAAGGTAGGGCACAGAAACTGAGGTACTAATTTAAAAATATGTAGCATATGACAAGGGGAAGCACAGTATGTAGCTCTACTCTTAGCGACTGGAGGTAGTACAATATATATTATATTGCCTGCAAGATAGTTTTTGAAAGTCAGCCTTATATGCTTATCAGCTTATGCTCTGATTCACTGATACTTCTTTCTTTTTTTACTAATTTGCTAGATGTTTTGCTTCTGCACAAGCCATAACTGATGTGGTTAATGTTCCTGTTTCTTTCCAGGAAAAAAAGAATTACCCTGACTGTGGCCTTTACACCTGTAAGGCAGTACAACTGACACACACAGTAGCGATTGTATTGAAATCAGTGAAAGCAAAACTTAGTGATAAGCCACTTTAAAGTCTGTGTGAGTCCTTGGCAGTGCTTCTCTTAGATTTCTGCACACTTCCAAAAACTGAACTTGAAGCTGATTATAATGAAGTCCAAAGCATATACAGGCAGAATTCCTCGTATGGTACAGAATGAAACAAAAACTACATTCTCTTCCTACTGCGTTTTTCCTCCTCTACGCTTTATCCCTCCATCAATTTTCCCATGTTTTTATTACTTTCATTTACCATGTGTCTCCTACCATGTTTTCCACTTGCATTGTTATACAGTCTTTTTGGCTTCCCTGTAAGAAATGCTGTCCAACTTTATTTATTGTTTCTTACCTGTTTTTCACCTTAGATTTAAGAATTGTATCTATCACCCATCCTTCCTTATTTGTGCTATTCAAGACCTCACGCAGAATTTTGTTTGGGAGTACTCTTTTGTTTTATATGGGAAACTTCACAGATGTCTACATTTTCCAGTGTGAGGAAGGCTTGGAGGGAGGTACAACTAACATTGGGTAAGATGGTGATCCAGGTCATAGCCTGCTATAGGTCCCCACCACATCTCTAGACTCTCTCTCCACATTCCTAAGCACCCTGGAATCTATCAAGGTCCAGCCCAACACTTTCATACTTGGAGACTTCAACTACCCCTCCATCAACTGGGAAAAGTACTCAAGCACCAATACACTGGCCCAACACTTCCTGGAATTCATCAAATCCAATGCCCTGGACCAGCTCATTCTGACCTCCCACTAGAAGAAGCAACATCCTTGACCTGGTTATCACTAACATGGGTGACCGTTGCACTACAACAGTAGTCAATCCATCCCTGGTCAGATCTGACGATAAACTAATCACCATGGAAATCCACATCTCACCCACACCCCCCGCAAAGGTTACCACCTTGAAAAACTTCTCCAAAGGTGACTTTGGGCTCCAAAAAACAGAGGTGGATAACTTCACAGCACCCATACCAATGGAAAATAGCTGCATGACTGCCGAATCATACAACAATGCACTGTACGAACATGTACATAAATGCATGGAACTAGCCATACCTAACAGAACCAAGATGCTCTCTTCCAAAAAAAAGGAAGCCAATCTGGTGATCCCCTGCCCTTAATAAACTCTACAACAGAAGGAAGAAACTGTTGCAGAAAAAGGTGAAGTCCCAAGACTGGAAAAACTCCCTTATTAGCCTCAACAAAAAGTTGAGATCCCTCATCAAATCCTCTAAAGCCAGATATGAAGGCAGAATTGCATCAGACACTAAAAACAATCACAAAGATTCTATAGTTATATCAAGAACCTCCACTGCAATATCCAGATTTTCCCTGAGTTACTGCACAATGGTACCTCCTATACTGAGCCAACAGATATTGCTAACAAACTGGCTGAAAGATTCAGTGCCAACTTTACCCCTCTCTCCCCTAAAGGACCAATCACAATACCGGAAGAATGCCAGGCACTCAGCATTACTGCAGCACAGGTTAAAGCTGCATTGTCCAAGGCCAAGAATACAGCTTCCATGGGACCCGATAATATCCCTGGCTGTGTTCTACATGAACTACAAAGAGAACTGGCACCGCATCTATGTGCCCTGTTCAGTCACAGCCTCACCTCAGGCTTTGTCCTTACTGAATGGCGCACTGCTACAGTCATCCCTCACCATAAAGGTGGAGCAACTACAGACCCTGGGAATTATTGCCCCATTAGTCTGATGAGTCTGATATGTAAAGCTATGGAGCACATCATCATGGACCTGATTAACAAAGATATACGAAATCTCCAAACTCTAGACCCCATGCAGTTTGGCTTTGTGAAAGGGAGATCATGCGTGCTCAACCTGATTGATTTCTTTGAGTCAGTCACCAGGGCTGTGGATGAAGGTAAGGCAGTGCATGCAGCCTACCTCATTCTGGCCAAGGCCTTTGATACCATTCCTCACTCGGGGAATTATTGATAAACTTACCAAACTAGGCATCAATCCCTACATCACTAGGTGGATTGCAAATTGGCTCACAGATAGAACACACAGTGTGAAAGTAGTGAACTCCAAGTCAGACTGCCGACCAGTCACAAGTGGAGTCCCACAGGGATCGGTCCTGGGTCCTGTCCTGTTCGGCATCTACTTCTCAGAAGTCCAGGCCAACACAAAGGGACTCTGGCTGACCAAGTTTGCAGATAACTGCAAGCTGGGAGCCATTATTAACTCCCCAAATGATGCAGATATCCTACAGAAAGGCCTCACTGAGACCAATGACTGGTGTTGAAACCATGACCTTAAGTTTAATGCCAAAAAATGTGTAGTCATCCCCTTTGGTAAAAACTCAGTTCCCACTAATTACCACATTGATGGGAGCCCACTGAACACTGAAGGCGTTATAAGATATCTGGGGCTGCAGGTTGACAGCAACCTCTCCTTCAACCACCACATTGCCACTGTGGTCAGAAAGTCCTTCTATGTGGCACATCTCATTACCAAGAGTTATGCATCCAGGAAGAACGAGATCATCATTTCTTTCTACTATTCCCTCATTAGACTAATCATAGAGTATAATGCCTCATTTGGCATGTACCTCCCTAGACACTTGCAACAGCTGGAGAGGCCACAGAAGTACTTCACGAAGAGGATCATAGGCATTAAACACATGTCCTACATGGACAGACTCAAAAGAGTCCAGCTATTCTCTGTCTCATATCACCTACTTAGAGGCGATCTTTGCTTGATTACAAAGCCATGTCTGACCCAGCTCTGTTAGAAATGCTACATCTAAAGAAATCCCAATCCCTCCACACCACATGCTCCAGAGACCTCAACCTCATTACCACAATCAACAGAACATGCTGGAAGGACAGGTTCCTCACCCAGAGACTGCCCATGCTCTGGAATAGACTTCTCATACATGTCAAGCAGAGCACCTCGATGTCCCTCTTCAAGAGAAATCTTGATGAGTGTATGGGTAATAGAAGGTTCACCCCCAGGGATCACTTCAGTGGCTGTAGTTGATAGAGGTACTGGGAACTAACGGGTGGCATGATGCCAGGGCACTTCTCTGGGCTAGGATTGTAAAGGCTCCATGTCCATTAGCCTAGTATACACCTATGAACCTATATGTATTCTGCAACTACGTGCCTAGTCTTGGGTGGCATTTATGAAAATAAGAAATATCATACAGCATACGGCCGGATATGCAATCTAGTGTCATCATGGACCTCATTAAGGATTGAATCCTGGACTATCCAGGGTGGCTAAATTGTGTCTTGACTACTTAGGTCTGTAATAAAACAAACTGTGATTTTTCTGAGGACAGCAGTCTTTGTATCTAATCTTAAAGAAAATGTTGTTTTGTCTGTCCTCAGAAAGTCTTCTTTAGATCTATATAGTCTGGCTAATTTTTGCCCAGTCTATAACCTTCCTTTTTCTGATAAGGTTGCTAAGGAGGTGGATTATGTCAGCTGTTTTCTTATCTTATATCTATGGTGTCATAGCATAGGGCAGTACTGAGACTGCCTACCCTAAAGTGTTTAAGGTCATCCTGGATCTCTCAGCTGCATTTTATGCAACAGATCACGCCATCCTGATGGGCTACCAGTTTAACCAATGCGCTCTGAACTCCACAGCTCACATGTGGTTCACCTTTTACCTGCTGGGTCAGAATTAGTGGACTGTTTCACATGTTAATTTTCTGGTAGCTACCTCCTGATGTTTATGTGTGGAATGCCACAGGGCTAGTCTTGGTTCCATTGTTATTATTCACTGTGTATATGTTAACAGAACCAGATATCATTCAAGGTAGTGGTATTTATTGCCTTTGTCATGTTGAAGATATTCAGCTACACCTCTCCATTTTTTAAAAGCATGTGTCATATATTACTACAGTCTGGCATGAGTTCATGTCACTTAATACTCAGTTATTCAAAGACCATGGCAATGCTTGTACATTCCACTGCATGCCCCTCTCAGGTCCCACTCCTGTTGCCTCTCATCTTTTTTGTGAGAATAGATTGAAAATCATGGTCAGTATGTGTGAAATCTGGAGATGCTGCTTGACAACTCATTGACACTTAAGGTCCATGAATCTTTAGTTGTCAAATCATACTACTATCATTTAAAAATTATCCCCTAGATTAGGCACTTAATACCAGACTCAAACCTTACTACTATGATACACACCCTGTATTTTCACATCTGGATAACCGCAATGCACTTTATTTCATGGTCACTAAAGATGATCTTGCAGATTTGCTAATGGTGCATTGTTCTGCAGCCACAGAGCTGACTGCAGCTTCCTGTATCCCCTCCCAGTATCTGCATGATCTTCAATGTCTGCCTGTTGTGGTGAACCTCCATGCTGCATGACTTTAACTGACTACCTGCTGTGATGAAACCCTCTGTGGCATGATTTTCACTGACTTCCTGTTATGGTGAACCCCTGTGCGACATGATCTTCACTTACTTCCTGTTATGGTGAACCCCTGTGCGACATGGTCTTCACTGACTTCCTGTTATAGTGAACCCCTGTGCAACATGATCTTCACTGACTTTCTATTATGGTGAACCCCTGTGCGACATGATCTTCACTGGTTGCCAGTTATGGTGAACAAATTATGCTATGTTATCTTTACTGGTTGTCTGTTGTGGTGAACCCCCATGCTGCATTATCTTCCTTGGCCACCTGCAGTAGTGAACCCCATAATGCACTATTTTCCCTGACTGCTGGGCATGGTGAACCCTTGTGCAGAATGATCTTTACTAGCTGCCTGTTATGGTGAACCCCTGAGATGTGTGATCTTTACTGGCTACCTGTTATGGTGAACCCCATGTGCATGATCTTTATTGGCAACCTGTAGTTGTGAACCCCTGTGCTGCATAATATTCACTGTCTGCCTGTCATTGTGAACCCCTGTGCTGCATAATCTTTACTGGCTGTCTGTTGTTGTGAACCCCTTTGCTACATAATCTTCACTGGCTCCCTGTTTTTGTGAACCCCTTTGCTGCATAATCTTCAATGACTGCCTGTTATGGTGAAACCTTGAGCTGCATGATCTTCACCGGCTGCCTGATATGGCAAACCCTCATGCTACTTGATCTTTGCTGGTTGTCTGTTGTGGTGACCCCCCATGCTTATCTTATCTTTCTTAGTCTCCTGCTGTAGTGAACCCCATACTGCATTATTTTCTCTGACTGCCTGCTGTGGTGAACCTCTGTGTTGCATGATCTTTACTGTCTGCCTGTTATGGTGAACCCCTGTGCTGCTTGAACTTTACTGGTTGTCTGTTGTGGTGAATCCCCATGCTGCATTATCTGCCTTGGCCACTTGCAGTAGTAAAACCCATACTGCATTATTTTCCTTGACTGCCAGGTGTGGTGAACCTCTGTGCGGCATGATCTTTACTGGCTACCTGTTGTGTTGAACCCTTGTTCTGCATAATCTTCACTGGCTGCATGTTATGGTGAACCCTATGCTATGTAATCTTGACTGGTTGCCTGTTGTATTGAACCCCATACTGAATTATGTTCCCCTGACTGCTTGCTGTTTTGAACCCCTGTACAACATGATCTTCACTGGCTGTCTGGTGTGGTGAGGTCAGTTTTTAAGATCATGGTTCTAACCTAATGTACCTTACACTGTCACAGTCCTGCCTTGCTTCAAGAGCTCTTGCCACCCTATATTCATCCCAGGGAACTCAGGTTTTCCTGCATTTTCCTAGAATTAAACTGGAGATCTGTAATGGGCATTCATTTAACTTCCTAGCAGCAGTTATGAAATCAGCTACCATCCTTGATTTGAGAGGGCTAAACAGTGCTTTTTCCAAAGGTCTTAAAAGTACCATCTTAAAAGACGAGCTTAGTTAAATCATAATAGAGAGCTGCTGTAGTAATAGCTTTGTTTACATCACTCTTTTTTTGGCGGTTTTGCTACATTGTAATGTATCATGGCCTAGTTTGCTTGTTTTATGCTTTTATCATGCAGTGTTTTGGCTTTCTAAGCAACATAATAAATTAAAGATTAAATACAATTGCTTGGCAATACCTTTGACTTTACAATGTCCATTTTAGTGGACTGATTTCATTCATTTGTACAGCTGTTTTTTATTATAATAACTAGAAATGTTTCTTATATAAAAATAAATTCAACATGGTTTTGAATAATAGTATAGACACTGTTGTGTACATATCGTAAGTATTGAAATTAATGTTAAGTCTCAAGTTTTGAACTTTAATAATTTTGCAGTGGGCTAAGGACAGATCTACTGACCTTTGTGGTAGAAATTTTACAATAAAAGGAAGTACATAATGTAAAAAAGGAAAATATAGATTATAATGAAATAGAAGCATTTGCAGGGTCATCAAACTGCTTACACGAGTGCTAAGAACCATATGGGATTTCCAAATGACAAGAAAATTGCACACATAATTTAATAGCTTTTTGGTGGCATTATACATTTACAGGAAAATTAATTTTGATATTCCTATTTCTAACTCTGATTGAATAGTTTGGGCACCATGGCACCCATATTTGTATCACTTTTTTCTCCCTTTAAATAAGCTACTTGATGTACAGAGTTATACTGATCTATTATCTATGTTGAAAGGATACAGTGAACAGGGTATTGGAAAGGAGAGTGAACTCTAGCAGTACCAAGTACTGCTACTTTAGAATTAAGGAATGCTGGGAAATTTGCAGTAACAAGTACTTGGGTGGTCTGAGTGATGAAGAGAAGATGTAGTGTTAATGGTGTAGTGTAACAGGAAGCACATCACAGTGAAGGAAGGCATGTATGTGCAAGAGTAAGCCATGACCAGTGAGGTAATCAGGCACAGGTCCGAAGACAATATGCACTGATTGCATAAAGGTCATCTGTCAAACATTCCTAACTCATTTCTTTAACTGACACACTGATCTCCCTAGATTAAAAAAAAACCTTTTGTCACAATCCCGCATAAAATAAATATGTAAGTTTCAAAACTTTGGACTGGATCATAGGGAGGTATCATGGGAAAAATGTCTGGACAACAGAGGGCAGACGGTAGTAGTAAATGTAATTCACGGTCACAAAGAGAAGTTAAAAGTGATGCACTATAGGGTTCTATTCTAGACCCAGTCCTCTTTAAGGTCTACTATATCAGTGACAGAGGGGCTGGAGGGAGAAAACTGTTTCTTTTCAGATAATTCAAAGATCTGCAAAAATTTAAGGAATGCTTCTTTTCAGATAATTCAAAGATCTGCAAAAATGTAAGTATTGCATTGGTAGAGGCTGGAAAATAACAGACTTTCCTAGTTTAAAGGAACCATCAAATGTGTGGGAAGTTAGCTCTCAAGCAAGGAAATACAAGATAATACTGTTAAGTAACAGGAAACCTATGAAGAGATGACATGCTAGACAAGAGTTACGGATATCAAATAAATTGGAAATTAATCTGGGTATGCTTATATTAGATGAGGTAAAAGTAAGTAATTTATATGAAAAAGCTGTAAACAAAACATTAGGCATCTTAACATGCATCAGTGGAAACCTCACCATAAGGTAAAAAAATACAAAGTTATTCTCTAGCTTTGAGCAGATATGGTAGTTGATGAGACCACATGAATGTAATGCAGACAGATCTTACAACTTCTTCTTCAAGGATGTAGGTAAAATAGAGGTGGTGCAGAGAAGAGTAATACAAGTTATTAAATGTCTACACTTGAAGACTTAGTGTCTTAAAGAAGTTAATGTTAACACAAAGGACAGTATTTTCAGAAGAAAAATATATTGAAGAATGAGGTGTGGCAAATGCATAATAAAGAATGACGCTCAGGACTGATGTTACCAAGTACTGTTACACAAAGAGGATGTGGATGCTAAGAAGAGTTTTCCTAAGGAAACTTTGAACTAAAAAAAGTCTGAATACTAGAGTGAACGAGGCAGATATAAAGCAACATTAATGGAATGCCAGAAGTTGGATATTGAAAAGGAATTGCAGCTTGTTGGAAACATGGATATACTTGGGCCAAGTTTTGCATACCTGTGGACAGTTTCTATGTTTCCGTTAGAGCAGAGGTTCAAGTATACTTGAAGGCCTAAGGTTATAATGATTAACATGGCAGAATTAACAAAATAGGGAAGGAGGAGGGGTGACCAATGGCATAGCCAAAAGAGAGATGGAGAAGTAAAGCCCAGGGAGAGTTACAACTGTTGAGGACAAGAAGTGATGACCTCTGACCTAAAAGCAACACCTGAATCTGCACAACAGGAGATTATTGCTTAGAATTTGAAATTAGGATAGTAAAACTTTAAAGTTAGGAAATTAAGTCTTCTATGTATGCAAGGGATGCAGAATTAGTAGAAAGCACCAATACATATAAGAAAAAATTGATTGACTTTTACTGTTAATAAACAGATGCTTTATAAAACTAGGTGAAGACTCAAATATACAAGAAGCCATTTGGAATGCAATATTTTTCATACCTTCCAATAAATGTCAAAATGTCTTCACCTTTTCAGTATTTTTCTTTCCTTGATGTAAATGTTATCAATGCCAAAAGCTCTGAGCAGTTTCAGCCTTTATGGTACAAAAGCGTACACTGGCAAAGCACATTATGCAGCTCTGACAGTAGACTGAAACTAATTACAACTAGGGTTACCACCTGTCCCTCTTTGAGCAGTTGTGTCCTGAGAAAAAAAAATAAAAAATGGCAAATGTCCTGCGATTTAAGAAAAAAAATATTTTATAAATGTTTTTAATAGTTGCATAAAACAGTTATTTTATATATGAAATACAAGTGTTATATGAAATAGCATAAGCAACTCAAGTGCTACAAGAATAAGCTTCTATTTTAGCAAAAAAAAATGAAGCTTTGTCCTTTGCATTGCCCATGGGTATGTTTTATCCTGCAACATTTCACGTTTCTACACAAAATGCCCCACTTTGGACATTTGAAAAGGTGGCACCCCTAATTACAACCATAACAGCCCAGGCAAGTCAGATCTGAGACTGTCAGTTCTCTGGGTTTACTTACATATAGATAACATCATGTATGGATTAATGTCAGTCCTCAATGGAACTTGCATCTCAGGTTGATAAAAACATGTACAGCCAACTCTGTCTTACTACATTAAATGTCACCTAATGCATTATAAAACAAGAAAGAAACCGAACTCTTAACAGTCAACTGTCAGTTTCAGTCAAATGTTAATCATGATTTTCACTGAAGGGCCAAAAGTGGTATTCCATTAGATTCAATCCTTCGTTATTTTCATGTGTTATTTAAAGGTTAGAAAAAGTATATTAAGCAAAAGGAAGGTAGGTTCATACCACAAATGCTAACGGATGCTTCCGCTAGAAATTCTTACAACTGACAAAAAATACAGAATGTATTGGTCAGCAGCTGAAGTAGCAAACCATGAATATGCTGCATCCTGTAGATCTTGGTTTGCGTCTCATAATCCTCTGATGGATATTGCTTTGTCAGTAAGCCACTCATTAACACCTTTGTTTTTGCTCTGACTTGTGTTGCTAATTAGGACTAATAAAGCACATCAGTCATTCAACATCCATGTTATGCAACTTCCATGCAGAAATTAGGTTACTTCCATTTTCTACATAACTGGATACTATGTGGTATAAACAGCCTGCAAACCTTAAAAATCCTTGGCACAGAAGCAACATCAATATCATGTCAGGATGGCCTACAAACTCACATCTCAGCCTGCTGCTTAGTGAAACACTCATGCAGATGTCTTCTGCAAATGATTGTCTCTAATTATATGTGAACACAGAGGTCCATGCCTACATTAATGAAAGTTGAACAAGTTAGTTTTTGAAGTTTATAGTTATTCTTTTTCTCTAAGACTTAATTTTTCTAGAATTCTGACCCTACTTGGCAGCCATTACCCTCTTCAGAGTTTCCTGCTCCAGCAAGAAATAGGACACAGTTCCACTAAGCCACATCTGGGTTGATCTATCAGGTGGGCTTCCTTTTCAAGTCTCATAAGAAGTGCCACAGACAAGACTTTAGGACATTGCTGAGGATGCTTAGGGTGTGTCTGATGATCTATAGTGAAGATGGATCAGTAGTTATTCCCCGAACCTTTGAGTCCAAATGTTCATCACTCTTCTTGAATGTAGGACATGCAGTTATGTTGCAGTGTTTGTTAAAACTTACATGATTCTGCAGTTTCCTTTCTGTCTGCCAAAAGAACTTCTAGCTTTTTCTATGTATCTATTTTCACAGTTTTGGTGCTCATTATTCTTTCAAGCTGAGGTAGCAGTCAGTGGATGTATAATTTCTGCATTCCAATTAGTCCTCTACTGACCTAAATCCATTCATGGGCTAAGGTTGTTGGCACTGCAAGCAGAAATCAGTTCACTGACTCTCAGGATGACTGATTTCTTCTTTACTTTACTCAACAGTGGCACAGGAAAATAACTTTCTTGGGTGGCGTAAGCCAGGGAACCTTGTTGGCTAGGCTTACGTAGGCCCTTGGGCCGATAGCCTAGTACCTACCTATGAACTTGTGACTGACTAAAATCTTTAAGGCTCTTCAAAAAATATGATGGTGTATATGTTTGTGTGTGTGTGTGTGCATGAGGGTGTGTGCCTGTGCCTGTGTGCGTGTGTGTGCGTGTGTGCGTGTGTGCGTGTGTGCGTGTGTGTGTGTGTGTGTGTGTGTGTGTGTGTGTGTGTGTGTGTGTGTGTGGTACTGGTGGTGAAGCTAATAATGGAGGTAGGTTGCTGCTGCTGTTGTTACATAATGATACAAAAAGGTCAATGCTCATTTTAATCATTTTATTTACTGAGTCTGTTTTCTACTTTCGCTGCATCTCTGACTGTAGCTTAGGACTGGGCTAGTGAATACAGGTGTTGATTAAACAACAATTTTTTCAGTCACACAGATATGAATTTTATTTTTGGATTTATCAGCTTACAAAATTGACCTGTTACATTCTGGTAAGCTTTCCTGAATAAATGAGAGAACATGATTAAATACAGAATAATGCACAGAGTAGAAAAAGAGAGAAACAGAGAAAGAGAAAGTGAGACAGAGAGAGAGAGAGAGAGAGAGAGACACTGATTCCTTAAGGCTTGACAATTCATCACTGGAGAAGCTGCAGTCTGGGACTCCAGCAATGATCTTGTTTTGTTTAGTGATTTGGACACAAGCAGAAAGTCTACAGGGTGTAGAAGAAAATGACTGTTATTTGCCAACAAACCTTTGGTGTGGAAAGCAAAGATTTTATGCGGTGCAGTGGTGCAGCGGTTAACATTGTCACCTCACAGCAAGAGATTCCCCGGTTTGATTTTCAGCTGGGGTACCTTCTGTTCGGAGTTTGCATGTTCTCCCTGCTTTCATGTGGGTTTCCTCTGGGTACTCCGGTTTCTTCCCACATTCTAAAGGCATGCGTCTGGAGCATTTCTCATTGGGCCTCTACCGAAAATAGGCGCTGTCCTAATCGGATTTTCCTGGCCAACAAAATGTTAAATAAATAAAAAATAAAAAATAAAAAAAATTCTTATTATTCTGCCATAGGCCAGTGTAATGGCAAGGATATATGCCATTTCAGTTTGCACGAGTAAGCATTACAATCATGAGGGTGCACTAGCTCAGTATCACCTTGATTTTCTCAACTGCTGTCCGCTGGATGTGAGAAAAATATAAGGATGTAGAAACAGTATAACAGTATAGCAAAACGGGATTCCCTGCCCAAGTCTCACATCTCATTAGCAATGAATGAAGAGTACTGGTAACTGGCTGACCCAGCACCTGAGACAAATAAATAGAAGAAGCCAAAAACTACCAAAACAATAAAACAGGATGCGAGCATGATCTTTCTGGCACAGAAATTTAAGACTATGGCTGACACACACACACACACACACACACACACACACACACACACACACACACACACACACACACACACACACACACACCTATATCTGAGGCAGACCTGGATTTGATTTCCACAGCCTATGCTTGGTTACAGTGTGAGCGTGAGCGAGTCACTTAACCACAGAGTGCTCACAGATGAGCTTGAAATTAGTTCATGTGGATCAGTGCCCCACCCTGATTAACCAACATACTTCATTTATTTTAAATTTTATTCCAGAGAGGCTTGATTGAAAATTTTATATAATGTACAGGTGAGAAATGTAATATTCAAGGATAGCATGATTGCAGAGACAGATTCTTTGAAGTCTTTCATTAAGTACAAACTTTTTTTAACAAGTGTAGGCAGACTGCTTTACATTTCAAGTCTGTAATTGACTTTTTTTGTGTATACTACTCATAGCCCAGTTGATCTCGAGAATGCACTGACATTCTTCTACTCCGTTTTCCTTTACTAGTGAAACCTTTTTGATATCTTAGATTTTCTCTGAAGGTTGTTGTGTAATATAGAAGGCTGGATCCACACCACTGAAGGGAGATCTCAAGTAGATATTACATAACTTTTCTGGCCATTTATCCTCAACAACTGACTCATAAAATACCTCATTATACTGTTGCATATGTGTAATGTTCCTTTAAGGGTCTGTCTCCTGCAGCCTGTACATCATGTATGTATGTGTGGCATGTGACCTTATTTCAGTGCATCAAGCATGTATTAGAGTATATACGATTTCAATGTATGGTACAGACTCTAGTAAATGCTCATTAGCTATCGGTCTCTTCTTTTGTGTTTGTGTTATTACAGAGCTTCTTATTACCAAATATTGCATGGTCTCAGAAGTGAAGAAATTTGTTTACAAACACAGAGGAAACAAGATGTTTAAAATAGAAAAGGTCTGCTAGATGCAGAAGTGAACTCTTTAGTGTGAGACCAAAACAAAAAAAGCTGCATTTTTATGTGAAGCCTTCAGAGCATGCCTCTCAACCATCCAGCTTTTCATCTCATATTTCTGGTCTTTTTGTTGTAAAATTTGTGGTTTTCTGGCAAATCACTGAGGATTCTTACCCTTCAGAAAATGCATGCTAACACAAATCCTGTTGTTCAGTTTATAACAGCAATATTTAAGATCTGTCCCTATTTTTTGGACTTTTCCCCCCATTATTTTAGGCTTTGTACAGATTTCTTGTGATAAGAGGTTGAGAGCTATCCATCCACAACCCCTTTTCTCATTTTTGCACATGGGGTTGAGGTGTCACTTCAACAGTGATAATCATCTAGAGCCAATGTTTTCACAGCTAGATGGCTAGCTCTGCTGCAGCAGTTCATCTGTACCACACACTTACACCTAGGGCCAATTTAGAGTGCCCAGTCCACCTGCTGCATGTCTTTGGAATGTGAGAGGAAACAGGAACAGCTGGAGGAAACCCACATTAATACAGGGACGACATGTAAACTCCACACAGAAGACACCCCAGCCGAGAATTGAACCAGAGAACCTCTTGCTCTGAGGTGACACTGCTAACTGCTGCACCACTGTGCCACCCATTGAGAGTTATTCCTCAGAGTTTTTTCATCTTTCATTGAAACATGGCACAGTTGCAAACACCAGACAATCTCTTTCTCTTCTTGACAGAAAGCTAGAAGCTCTGGGTCCAGAAATTTCATCTGTTGTGAATGAGAGTAGAATGTCTCAGAAGCCTGAAAAGATACAATGTGCTAGATTTCTGCATGTCTCAGATGAGGAAGGTTTGAAAGTTTATTATAATATGCCGGACAGCTGACAGAATGGAAGAAAGAATATTGCAGTAACAAAAGAAAATTTAGAAGTTACTGTGAATGAAGGGAAAGTCTGACCATTTACTTGTCATTTGGTTACCACAAGGGCACATTGTCCTATGGTGTCTATATATGTTTTTGCTACTGAATTAAATGATCAAGCTAAAGACTATGAATTTAATGAGATGCATAAACTATTAAAATATTGACTCATTTGTCCCAAAAAAATGATCAGGAAAGGGGCAAGTTTTTAAAAGAATCAAATTTAATATTTAATATTAAATGAAATCATAGATATCTGAACAGTGAGTGAAGTTATGAATTTTAAGTTAAAAGGATAGGTGGGCATGTTTAAAATTGTGTTTGCTGTTGAGTAAAGGGCATGAATTAGAAATAAAACAAGAATGTAGCAAAACTGTAATAGCAACAACACTGAGAGCCATATGACATATGAACAACACAATGAAGTTTAATTCCTAACCTTGTGTACTAGGTGCGGCTAAAGGCAAAAGAGGAAAAATACCCTGTGTATTTATAGCTGTGTTGAAGCTGTGGTATGAAAATATATTTTGCAAAAATGTCTAAAAGAAAATAAAAGCATGTTTAGCCAAGAAATTTGTATATTGTGGATCTAAAGCATAAAAATGACTTTTCGTTTGGCACAATGAGAGTAGAAAGGGTTAATACAGTGCAAGAATGAGCCACAGTAGAGTCATTATATTATGACTATCTTCAATTCTCACAACAAAAGCTCAGAGTTAATAATCAGAGCATTGTTTGTAACTTAGATGCTGGGTAGAGTGTAAGATAACATTTGCTCAAATGTTTGAAATGCCAGTTCTGAAAACAGTGGAACTGAAATTGGTAATATATAACTTGTTTACTTGTTCAAAGCATCATGCTAAGCCAGCAAGTCAAAAGCAGCTTATATGTGAATATAAGAATAAGAAATACAAGATTTACTTGCAGATTGTAGTAATGGAATACTTGGGATAAACTGCAGGTTCATTTGGTCATGCTACAACTGCCCACACAGATAACAAGTTAAAGATGATTTTCAGAAATATAAAGAGATAAATCTAAAGATGCAGATATTGAAAGCGGTCACAATAAGATATCAGAACATAAGTCTTCAGTAAGGAAATAAATACAGACTTACTTTAAATTTAAAAAGTAATTCAGTTGCATAGAAGGTCTTGTTCAAAACAAATAAGCTACCAAATACTTAACCAGCTGGGCAATTATGTGTTCACAAAAATTCATGAGCCACATCCCGGTACTGTGAAGCATAAAGAAGGAGCTCGTGATGTTTTATTTTGGCTGGAAATATCAGTGCAGACAGTGCATGATGTTTAGAATTATATAGCATGTGCTCCATGGCAAGTAGGCATGAAGCCGTATGACCCAGCCATACTAGGTTATATTCCAGTCATCATGGGTTTAACAAGTGACTGGAATTCTGGAAAGGCTGACCTTGGATGTTGATGGATGGAGAGGAATGAAGACACAATCTGTCAGGGGTAGGTTTAGGGGTATATCGTCTCTCTGTTTAATTTTTCCAAATCTTTTGGGTTTCTAATGCCATGACAGAAATGGACCCCATTCCTAAGTCAAAGTATGATTAAAGTTCATGAAATTAGTATTGTTTCAGTCTTTGGCATCAGCCAGATGTGGTCTTCAAAGCACCCGCAATGTGCCCCAGAATGACTCCTGCAATTTGTATGGAGTTACATGTATCAGTAACATTTCTAAATACGATTGTTGATTCTTTTTTATAAGATCCGTTGCTCCTACTACTATTGGAACTGTCTGGGTATCTTTCCACATTGCTCTTGTTTGTGCCAGCAAATCCTGGTATTGTATGACTTTGTGTCTCTCTGTATACATGACAGTGTAGTCACTGGGTGTAGCGATTTCAATAATCAATGCTACTTTTGTCTTCTTTTTGTGGACCACTATATCTGGTTTCCTTCCATCTATCTTTTGAACTGTTGGTAATATGTGATGCAGACTTCATCATTTTCTATGATACTTTGTGCAGCATGTTTCCAGTGTTTTTCATCTACTTCAATATTATGTTGAAACACAGGTGCCCAGTAGGAAGGTAGCTGGAATAAAGAAGCTGAACCACAATAAAGTAAAATCTTCTTTTTTAATACAAAATGGTGAGTGCTTTCACAATGGTAACCATTGCTTCATCAGACAGTTGATTCAAACAGCAACAGCACTTAAATACTTTAATTCATTACTAAAACAACCAATCCTACCACTCAAAATGAGTGAGTGAGCACTGAGTGCTGAATTAACTTTGAGTGGTAGGATTGGTTGTTTTAGTAATGAATTAAGGTATTTAAGTGCTGTTGCTGTTTGAATGAACTGTCTGATGAAGCAATGGTTACCATTGCGAAAGTGCTCACCATTTTGTATTAAAAAAGATTTAACTTTGTCGTGGTTCAGCTTTTCTATTCCAGCTACCTTCCTACTGGGCACCTTTGTTTCAACATTTTCAACTTCTGGGCTGGTTTGGATTTGTTTGCTACTTCAATGTTATAATATTTGCACAATCCTAAGTGCAACAGTCTTATAACATTATTATGCCTTTCAGTATACAGTCCTTCTGCTATTAGTGTGTCACAACCAGCAACAAGGTGTGCAACTGTTTCCAATTCTGTTTTACAAAATCTACATTTGTCTTTTTCTCCCACATGTTCAATAGACTCTGTAAACCAATGTATAGATCATCCACAATATATATATTCATTCATCATTCAAAGAAGTACGCTGTAGCTCTGTATTACACCCATGCCCACTCCAGATGTGTGTGTGTGTGTCAGCTGTCATGCAGGTGGTGTGGTGAGGGTGTGAAACAAATCTGCTGATGACTGTCAGTATGAGAGCTTCAGCAGAATAAGCTCTTTCCAACATCAGCAAAGCCACAGCACTTAGCCAGATAGTCAGTACATGTGGGAGAACCAAAAAATCATCTAGCCTATCAAAATAACAATCTGAGAGAAGTTATATTGTCCTATACAATTCCAGCAAGAACACAGAACAGAGCTGATGTCTTGCTTTGACATCAAAAAACACTTTATGATAATCTAAACTGTGTGAAATGTAATGAAACATTTTCTGAAGATGTGAAATTGCAGGCTACTATGAGTTTGAGTGCCACTAAAGTTCTGAAAATTGTACTCTCCAGCCACAGAATTTCAAAAGTTGATGTGCCAGGTAATGGTCCAGGGGACATAAACTTAGAATTTACCATATTCTTTGAACAGTAGGAGTTTAAATATGCTGCATCAAATCCAAGTTATCATCAGTCATATGACTATTTGGAAAGAGCCATACAGACTGCAAAAGCATTTCATGAATAAGTCAACTAAAAGAGACTGTTGTGAGGCTTGTCGCCTAGCATTACTGGAATATAGAACTACTCCACTGTAAGATGTTGATCTTTTTCCAGCTTAGATGCTGATAAGCCATAGACTGAAAAGCAAAATTCCTACATCCACATCACTGTTTGTGCTTACATACCACTATTAGGTACAAGAGAAACTGAAAAAGAACCAGTTAAGACAGACATTCTATTATGATGGACAAGCAAGGCATTTATCTTTAAAGAAGGGAGGGATGAAGCGATGATGCTGCAGAGCTGGTCAGAAAGTGTGATCACCCTCTGTCATTTCTTGTCCATATTATAACTGGAATGCTGCTCAGAAGATACAGAAGGCATTTAATCAAGGTGAATTTGATGCACTCAGAGCAACCAGAACAGCTTGATGCTTCACAAGGAGGTGAGGTATCAACAGATCAGCTGCAAGGACTACTCACAAAGATATCCAGATAAGTCTCCACAGAGTCTCTCAAATGATGTGGCAAAAGGAAGCCCAGCTGAGTCTTCCAAGAATGCAGCTCAAGAAGTACTATCAACACCTGGTGTGACATGTTATCACTTCAGCATTTGGAAATTTGTACTATAATAGAGATCAATACAATATAAACACATTTCCAGAAATACTGCAAATGACTGAAAAATGCTGAATTTATTGAAAATGCAATTAATAAAGTTTGAATCCTTGTACTGCTGGGTATCATGACATGATATTAGAATGCACACACGTACGACAAAACAAACGGTTTAGCGCTTTCATCTGTAAACTACAGACTTCCTCAGAACAACCATTCTAACTTCTTTCTAAACATTTAAAAACTTTTTGGTGCCAAAAGACTACCAGAGAACTCTTTTAAAGTGCCAGTACATGTAAATCAAATAACCATTACTGTGATGAGAAATGTATGAAAATACATAAAACATACATAGAATACATAGAATTGCATCAACAATGATTTAACTCTCTAATTCATCATAACGATTTCATTAATTCTTATAAACCGGACCTTAATTAAAAAATATTTTTTCCATAATAAAAAACATTATTGAAAAGAATAAAATAATACATTTAAAAGTTATTGTTAAAATTATGTATATATAAATAAAATAATAATTTTTTTTAAAAGATAATAAGGTACATTCATTAAAAATAATATTCGCAAAATTAATGAACTTTATTTACATAAGTTACAGTATTGGTCTAATTGAAATATATTCATTAATACCAGGGAATTTAGTTGCATTTGTTTTTATTTGCCACACACATTCCCTTTTGCTCAACTGAGCTTTATAATTACCTCCCCTAGGGGAGATATGTATTTGATCAATTATGGCGAATTTAAATTTATGTGCCTCACCATATTTAATAATGTGTCTAGACAGAGCATTATTCGTATCCTTCACTTTGATCTTATATAAGTGTTCATAGATACGCTTCCTGAACTGTCTCTCGGTTTTTCCAATATAAAAAACCGTACATATCTCACACTTTGCTATATAAATTATATTTTTGCTATTACAATTTCCCTTTTTAAAGGCTACATATGTCTTATTAGTATCACCTAACCTTATACCACACTCTTCATTAATAGTGGAACACTGCTTACAAGCCCCACATTTTTTTGTGTACGTCTTGTCTTCCATATTGCGACAGGCTTGCCTATTTAATAATCTTTAATATTCAAGTCCATTTTAAACACAAAACTTGGTTTTGTTCCTAAAATATGAATGAATTCATCATCCATTAAAAAATTATTCCAACTTTTCTCAATAATAATTCGAACACCTGTCACAAATGGGGAATATGTTAGTACACATACCCTATTAAATTCACTATCTGTCCTATTATTCGTATTCATGAGATTGCAAATCTCTTTACCCAAAACTGGTACAAATTTTTTACCCCATTCCTGAATAACATATGCTGAAATATCATTTAATAAGGGCACGGGATAACCTCTATTAATAAACATAGTTTTTATATTTATTATTTCTTTCACCGTGATATCATAATCTGATGTCATTCTTGCAACCCGTATACATTGTCCTTTATAAATGTTCTTTAAAATATGTCTAGGGTGGCAGCTAGAAAAATCAAGATATCCGTAGGAAAAAGTTTGTTTTCTATAAATTTCTGACTGAAAACCTGTATCATTATGTCTAACATAGGCATCAAGATAAATAAAAACAAATGCAACTAAATTCCCTGGTATTAATGAATATATTTCAATTAGACCAATACTGCAACTTATGTAAATAAAGTTCATTAATTTTGTGAATATTATTTTTAATAAATGTACCTTATTATCTTTTAAAAAAATGTATTTTATTTATATATACATAATTTTAACAATAACTTTTAAATGTATTATTTTATTCTTTTCAATGATGTTTTTTATTATGGAAAAAAATATTTTTTAATTAAGGTCCGGTTTATAAGAATTAATGAAATAGTTATGATGAATTAGAGAGTTAAATCATTGTTGATGCAATTCTATGTATTCTATGTATGTTTTATGTATTTTCATACATTTCTCATCACAGTAATGGTTATTTGATTTACATGTACTGGCACTTTAAAAGAGTTCTCTGGCAGTCTTTTGGCTCCAAAAAGTTTTTAAATGTTTAGAAAGAAGTTCGAATGGTTGTTCTGAGGAAGTCTGTAGTTTACAGATGAAAGTGCTAAACCATTTGTTTTGTCGTACGTGTGTGCATTAAAAAAAAAAAATAAATAAATTTTTCTTGCCCGGGTCCAGTTCACTTGTACTGCAAGCATAGCTAGAGACAGTGTGTTGTCTCACATTTCGGATTATCTAGTTGTTTTCTACATTTTTGGTGAAATGATATTAGAATGAACAGAGAATGAAAAATATCTGTAAAGTGCAGTGTATTTTATATAAAATACCATGTCATAATTATTAAAACATAAATATTTTGCCTTTGGAAAAGAAAGGGGTGTTACATGTGGGGCATGTTCCTTCCAGAAAATGGCTCCTGTGTCCTCTATTGTATTTAAGAATGGACATTGTGTGTTCTGATTTCAATGTTGTAGTCCACAGACACTAATAAATGTTTGTGAAGCTGTTAGCCTCATCTTTCATATCCATGTAATTAGTGTATATCCTGATTGTTACCAGATGTTACACAGATGTCTGTGGCAAGAGGGGTTGTAACTATAATATGTATACATAATCTTTCACAACCATGCCAATCATACAGTTTAACTTTTAAAACTATCTGGACCAAATACATAATGTCTAATCTGGTTCTATGAGACTGAACAATGAACTCACATGACAACACAACTTGTTTTCTAGTCTCCATGTATCCTAAACTGTGCCCATAAACACCAGATACAAATGCAGTGCATTATGGCAGCATTGGAAAGGTTTGGTTTATGACAAGCTGACAGACTGAGGACTAAAGTTATATTAATGCATAACCTACAAGACGTGTGGCCAGTTGGCTTGTGTCATGACATAGGGTCATAGATTAGTACTAGGCTAATTGCCCTTGTGGACCATTTTAAGCCTTGCCAATTACTCTATGTGAGAATCAAACCCTGCACCTCGTGTCTATAAGGTAAACACCTTAATCATTATGCAAACCTCCTGTCCAATTTTTGTATTCATCTGGACAAGAGAGTACCACCATCATGTGATGAGGAATATATATATAAAAACTGTGTCCATTGAACACAAAAAGTAAATCAAAAACTTACTTGCCAGAGCAAAGCCGCAGAAACATTTGATCTCAGACCTTCACATATTCTTTCTGCTGGGCATTTTTTAGCATTTGTAGTATAGCCTGACATGTTTATGTTTTCAGGGAACTGGCTGATTGGCTGATTGATTGATTGACTGATTGACTGATTGATTCTTTGTCCCTGCCTCCATCCATTGCTGATCGCTGATATCAATTCTTCTATTTCATCTTTTGGCTCATTTGTTCCTTCCTTTGAGAAGGAAGATTCTGCCATACCCCCAGCCACAATGGCAGGTCCTGCTTTTGCAAGGAAGATACCCTTAATGACATTAATTTGAGTGAGATCTCCCCCAGCCACCCAACCCCTAGAAGGCACAAACCAAAGAGAATGAAATCAGATTTTAACCAGAGTGGGGATCTTTTATTTATGCAGGGGAAAGGAAATTTGAATGGAGGGTGATGTTTCCCAAACTGGATAGTGGATACACTAATACTTTTTGTATGTCACACTCATACTACTGTGCATTTAACCATGAGCCATCTATTCCAACCCCTTTCTGTTTGGTTAATCAGAATGCATGCATCACCCTCTGGTCTACAGTAGAGAATGCCTGGCTATGATAAAAAAACACACTTCTGCTGAGGATGGGAGAAAGGAAATTCATCCCGGGGATCACGTCAGTCACCCTGATGGACAGGGGTCCAGGGAAGTAAATAGTGTAGGAAGAAATAGCCAGGGAATTGTTATGGCTAGGCTTGTATAGGCCCTAGGGCTGATAGCCTAGTACCAACCTATGAACCTATGAACCTATGAATGATAGCTGCATTGTCTGCAAATTTTTTTCCACTCCTAACAGCATCTCTAATGAATGAACTGTACTTATACCTGGGTCTCCTGCATCAAAGTCAGGCTTCTATTCCACTAAGCCACAGAACAGGCTACTGAATGGATAATTTAACACATTCAGAATAATATTTCTGATTTTGGGGAGTATTTTTGCAATTTCTTGATTCTCAGTTTGAATAAAAGTCTGTGGCATCCCACATGCCATGAACTGTCAAGATTAAACTTTTAAATTGAACGTGTGCTCTTAGGCATTTCTGTACCAACCAGTCTAGTGGTGTAGAAAGTGGTCTGGTGATACCCTAACTGGTATTAGCATAAGATACATGGACAGCTACTTACTGAGCTTGGGTCATTATGGGTACAGACTCCATAAAGATCTGCATTAATGTACAGTGGCCAAATATATGGTATATTCAGTGGCCTGCAGTTCATGCACAACCTATAGCTATTGTACCACAGCCTGTATATATTGTACAGAAGCATTATGGATGACGTCTCTACAGGCATGCTGGTCACACATGTTATGTAGCAGATGCAAAACCCTGCATGTAGTTCCATTATCTTGCCATATGATGAACTATGCTAAG